>NC_044995.1:42147624-42201858 GCF_008728515.1 Papio anubis | reverse complement strand
GGATACATTCCCTCCCTTCAGAGGTGAAAAGGGTTAAAAGGAGCTGTTGACAGTCATCCCAGGTGGGCAAATGGGTCCAGAGCGCAGACTCCATCAATGAGGTCAAGACCTGGGGCTTTTCAGAAAAGGGGGGATTATGAGCTTTCCAGTCAGAAGTAGAAAAGGGGACATAAACCAAGAATGGGGCTGAGCGCTCATCACCCGGAGGGAACTGTGCCTCTCTCAGTGCTGGAGGGGGCTACCTCCTCCTGCCTCAGATGCAGTAGGCGGAGAGCCCACAGGGGACGTAGTCGAGAAGACCAGAGAAGATTCTAAGAGAGCAGGAGGGATAAGGCAGTGGAACTGGGTGAGGGAGACTCTCCTCTTCTTCAGAAGGAGACAGTACAGGAGGAGTAGAGCCGGCTGAGGGTCGAGGCACAAGTGAGGTCTGGCTCAAAAGGACCTTGGAGGTAGAATTATGAATGGCGCATGAGCGGAGCCATGGAGGAGGGTTCCTGACCAACTCGGCCACTGATCAATGTATGGAAACTGATTGGGGTGACCGGGAGTTCCAGCAACAACCCGCCACACAGCCTGAACAATTGCGAGGTTCAGTGACCCTTCTGGGGGCCACCGGGCTCTAAACGTTGGCTACAGAGTGTTCAGAGTTTTCCTGTTTTAAGGCAGACCCCATAATCCTCTAAGAAGCCTAGAGGGAAATTTTGTAACATACATTGGAGGGGGCTCCAATCTTTGTAAGGCCGGGAAGAAGAGTTTCACATTCTAGAGGCAGTTTAACAAGGTTTGAGCAGAGATATTAAACCCAGCACGGACAGAGAAATTCATGACCTGGGGGGCTGTAGTACTGGAAGAACAGAAATAGTATGGCCGAAAGAAGCAGGAAAACAGCTATAGCCACTGCTTCCTGCCACATGAGTTCTGTCATTTTAAGCTTTGAGGTTTAGGGAGAGGACAAGAGGCAGGTCCGAGGCCAGTGGGACCTATGTGATTTCCCTCTGCCTTTTGACTTATAGCCTAAATATCTTTGGTGTCTCTACCACTCAAAGGCAAATAGTTCAAACTCGGCCTTTTGTTTTAAGGGTTTGAGGAGGGAGCGCAGAGCCAAGTCTTGGAGATGCTGTACTTGCTGCGACACAGGAAAACGAGACGTACGGGGTAAAGGGTGGGGATGAGCAGGAAAGGGGTCACTTGGATCTTTCCTAAGGTAGGAGAGTAGCCACAGAGGAATAGAGTGAGAGCCCAGACGGAGTAAAGCAGTACGGGCATAGGTTTCTCTGCACGGTGCCCTATTTAAGGGCATGGGAAAAGTTACAGGATGACAGAAGAGGTGAGCAACGAGGTCTGCAGGGTGGCTATTTTTAATTCACCACTGGTCTAATGTGGAGGTAGGTGGTCCAGTCACTTGGACCTGGGGTTTGACAATCTAAATGCCAGCAACTTTTATGGTGCCAGGAATCCTAAACGGGTGAAAGCTTCCCACACTCATTCCCATAACAACACCTGATTTGTTTCTGACAGAAAACGCAGGACTGGGATGGCCATCCCAAAAAACTGATGATAAATTTAACTTCCTGTGATAGAAAATCAGCACTGAGGACCTTCAAGAAGTCCTTGCCCAGACGCCTTAGGCAGTGTCCACTACCTGACATACGAAACTTTGGCAAACACTAACAGGACAATAAACGCCAAACTGGACAATAGAAAAAAAAAAAGGCCGGGCACGGTGGCTCAAGCCTATAATCCCAGCACTTTGGGAGGCCGAGACGGGCGGATCACGAGGTCAGGAGATCGAGACCATCCTGGCTAACACGGTGAAACCCCGTCTCTACTAAAAAATACAAAAAACTAGCCGGGCGAGGTGGCAGGCGCCTGTAGTCCCAGCTACTTGGGAGGCTGAGGCAGGAGAATGGCGTGAACCCGAGAGGAGGAGCTTGCAGTGAGCTGAGATCCGGCCACTGCACTCCAGCCTGGGCAACAGAGCAAGACTCCGTCTCAAAAAAAAACAAACAAAAAAAACCCCAAAAAAACAAGCAATAGACTCTAGGGTATATAAACAATTATGGCAACTTTTTCAGAGTTGGGGGTGGGCAGACACGATGGGATCAGTCAGATGCCCGCCTGGCCGCTCCCCCTAAGGGGACTTAGGCTCCTCTTAGCATTGACAGGCCGGTATAAACCCCCGGCTCAGATCAAGCTATGCCCGATGCTGCCTTAAGCCTTATGAGGTCTCCACTGAACTGCAGGCGAGGGCCCACTCGAACTCCATAGCTTTCACCATGGAGCTACAAACTGGAGATTCAAGCACAAGCCCTTGAACTCCCCATTCATGCACACAGTCACACAGAGTTTACAACAATTTTTCTTATTCCCGTTCTAAACAGAGGTCTCCGGGAGACCTGAACAAGAGAAAGAGAAGAGACAGAGAAAAAAATGGGAGGCAGACAGAAAGAAAAAAAGAGGGGGAGAGAGTGACAGACTAGTCTTAACGGAGAGGCCGGCCTGCCAGAAACCAAGGCTCTGTCCTCCAGCGTTCTGGAATACGGACAGAGTCAGAGAGAGACGCCCTGGTCAGGGACAGTCCCCCCTCACCACACCAGAACCAAAGACGCCTAACGGAAAACCAAGGCTCTGTCCTCCAGCGTCCTGGAATGCGGGCAGAGTCAAAGAGAGAGACACCCTTGTCAGGGCCACTTCCCTCTCACCAAACCAAAGTCAGATCTGACTTACCTTCCCGGGACCAGAAGCTGAGGACTCAGAAGTTGAATTTTGTGGGCACACACCGGTATTCGATCTGTTCTCCTCGGGAAGACGGTCGCCTATGGGGACCTGGAACGTTTTCAGGTGGCGCCCGCCCCCTATAAGCCGTCCATCCATCCAGGGTAGCCCGGAGCGAGCCTGGCCCTCACCCAGTGGCAAATATCTCGCTGCGGCCTCCAAATATTGTGACCGAGTAAGTTACAGAGAAAACGCCACACTTTGAGACAAATTCAGGAGTCCTTTATTAACCGGTGACCGAGAGATGGCTAAAGCACGACATTCTCTCGGCCCCGAAGAAGGGGCTAGTCTTTCTTTTATACTTTGGTTTAGAGAGGGGAGGGGGATTCTAGCTGCAGCAGTCTTACAGAAGTATAACGACCAACAAGTTAAAAAGACAAATGGTTACAGGAAAACAAACAGTTCCAGGTACTGGGCCTTTAAATTCTTCACAAGGTGACAGGCGTGGGGTCTCTGGGTGTTATCTGCCGGACGCAAACGCGGGGGCTTTACGGTGCTATCTCTCAAGCGAATTCCTGGGAAGTGCGGACATTGCTTGCCTTGGTACCTTATCAGTTAATTCCACCCTTTGATATGTTGAGAGTCAGCTTGCACAAGTTAAGTCTTTGAGGAAGAGGGTGGGTAAGGAGCCCTTGATGTCTTGTAAATAAAGAAGCCAAATGGAGTCCGTCCGGTTTTCTCAGCTAAGGGAGAGTCTACTCATATTAAAACAAGGTGAAGTATCTAAGGGAGAGTCTATTCATGTTATTACAAGGTTGGGTATTACAATATGATTGCACCACTGCACTCCAGTCTGGGTGACATGGCAAGACACTATCTCTGAAAAACAAAAAAACAAAAAAACAAAAAAGACCACCACACCCAATCAGCTCAAGCCTGTGGCTAGAGATAAGAATCTAGAAAGAATCTATAAACATCTTTCCTGCCCAGGATACTGTTTTCCTCCTGCTTCCTTTAAACTGACTATCCAGGGATTTGCTCCTAAATTTAAAGTGACCTACGCCCTACTCCCTTATGTATACAGCTAGCTGCCACATCCTCTCTCCTCTCTGCCTCTCATCTCTGCCTTGAGTGACCCACGGATGGAGGACTGTCCTCCCGACTCATTTTGCCCTTTCTCAGGACCTGTAAGCAATAAATCTTTGAAATTATGTCCTATCGTGGTGGTGTTTTGAATTTGTGCCTACCATCTGATGAACCAGGGGCTGCCCCTGGCTGAGATTTTCCCGGGGAGCTGGTGGGAACACAAGGTCACGTTTCCAGTGCCAGAGCAATGATTAGGCAGGCATAAACCAAACAGATTAGACAAAGGCAGCTAGGTCGCTGGGCGTGGTGGCTCTGCCTGTAATCCCAGCATTTTGGGAGGCCGAGGCAGGCAGATCACCTGAGGTCAAGAGTTTGAGACCAGCCTGGCCTGTTGATGAAACCTCATCTCTACTAAAAATACACAAATATTAGCTGGGAGTGGTGGTGCGTGCCTGTAGTCCCAGGAACCTGGGGAGGCAGAGGCAGGAGAATTGCTTGAACCCAGGAGGCGGAGGTTGCAGTGAGCCAAGATCGTGCCACTGCACTCCAGTCTGGGTGAGAGAGGGAGACTCCATACAAAGAAAAAAAAAAAAGAGCAGCTAAGTCATCTGTCAGTATAAACAAGTTTCCCAGGTAAGGGACCCACTGGGCATAGAACAGCCTAAGTTTAGGCTGTCAACTAGGTTTTTAGAATGTATCCCTGGCCGGGTGCTGTGGCTCATTCCTGTAATCCCAGCACTTTGGGAGGCTGAATCAGGCTGAATCAGGTGGTCTCAGGAGTTTGAGAACAGCCTGGCCAACATGGCGAAACCCCGAATCTACTAAAAATACAAAAATTAGCTGTGTGTGGTGGTGCACACCTGTATTCCCAGCTACTTGGGAGGCTGAGGCGGGAGAATCACTTAAACCCAGGAACTGGAGGTTGCAGTGAGCCGAGATCATGCCACTGCACTCCAGCCTGGGTAACAGAGCGAGACTCTGTCATTCATAATAAATAAATAAATAAGTTTAGAAAAAAAAAATGTCTGAAAGGGTCTTGAGCATCCCTGTGAGCAAACTCCAGGCATCATCTATAATGGTGAATGCACAGATACAAAGATACAAATGAGCCAGAGCCAAACTTACATTCCTGGAGTAAATGCCACTGGGTTTACTGTTTTCTTATCATGCGTTGGAATTTGTTTACTAATTCCTTCCTTCCTTCCCTCCCAACCCCCACCTTTTTTTTTTTTTTTTTTAATGGAGTTTTGCTCTGTTGCCCAGGCTGGAATGCAGTGGCATGATCTTGGCTCACTGCATTTTTTAATTTTTAAGTTTTTCATAGAGAGTGGGGCTTGCTATCTTGTCCAGGCAGGTCTCGAACTCCTGGGCTCAAGTAATCCTTTCACCTACTTTTTTTTTTTTTTTATTATACTTCAAGTTCTAGGGTACATGTGCACAACGTGCAGGTTTGTTACATATGTATACATGTGCCATGTTGCTGTGCTGCACCCATCAACTCGTCAGCACCCATCAACTCATCATTTACATCAGGTATAACTCTCAATGCCATCTCTTCCCCTCCCCCCTCCCCACAATAGGCCCTGGTGTGTGATGTTCCCCTTCCCGTGTCCAGGTGATCTCATTGTTCAATTCCCACCTATGAGTGAGAACACGCAGTGTTTGGTTTTCTGTTCCTGCGATAGTTTGCTGAGAATGATGGCTTCCAGCTGCATCCATGTCCCTACAAAGGACACGAACTCATCCTTTTTTATGGCTGCATAGTATTCTCACCTCCTTTCAAAGTGTTGAGACTCCAGGAATGAGCCACTTTGCCTGGCCACTACTATTGTACTTAGTGCATTTTTCTGTTTGTTTTTTGAGAAAGTCTCCCAGGCTGCAGTGCAGTGCTGTGATCTTGGTTCACTGTAGCCTCCTGCCTCAGTCTCCCGAGTAGCTGGGACTACATGCGCATGCCACCACACCCAGCTACTTTTTTAGTTTTAGTGGAGACAAGATTTCACCGTTTTAGCCAGGATGGTCTCTCTCCTGACCTCGTGGTCCACCCGCCTTGGCCTCCCAAAGTGCTGGGATTACAGGTGTGAGCCACGGTTCCTGGCTTACTTAGTGCGTTTGTACCAATATTCATTACCAATGTGATTCTGTAGTTTTTAATGACTGTACAGTTTTTATAGCATCATATAAAGATTTAGCAAGATTTGCTTCATTTTTAATACTCTGAAAGGATTTATGGAGAATTAGGAACAACTGGACCTTGAAAATTTCATGTAATGTAAAAACGTCTGGCTGGGCATGGTAGCTCATGCTTGTAATCCCAGCACTTTGGGAGGCCGAGAAGAGAGGATCACTCTAGCTCAGGAGTTTGAGAAGAGCCTGGGCAATGGAGTGAGATACCTTCTCTACCAAAAAAAAAGTCTGAGCTTAGATGCTATGTTCCTTGCCGTTGTTACAGCATGAGGCACTGTGCCCAGCCAAGACTGGGTAATTTATGAAGAAAAAGAAGTTTAATGGACTCACAGTTCCACATGGCTGGGGAGGCCTCAAAATCATGGCAGAAGGTGAAGGAGGAGCAAAGGCACATTTTACATGGCAGAAGGCAAGAGAGCCTGTCCAGGGGAACAGCTGCTTATAAAACTGACAGATCTCATGAGATTAATTCACTGTTAAAAGAACACCACGTGCCTATTATCCTAGTTCCTCGGCTGACTGAGGCATGAGAATTACTTGAACAGCACAGGAAAACCTGTCCCCATGATTCAATGACCTCCCACCTGGTCTCTCCCACAACACCGTGGGGATTATGGGAGCTATAATTCAATTCCAGACTTGGGTGGGGACACAGCCAAACCATATTACCTGGCAACTTGCTTGCATCTCATAACATCAACCTTTCTTTGGGCTTTCAGTCCTGCTGACTTCAGGCCTGCTGAGTCACTAAGCAGAGGAATATGAATTCAAATCATGATTTTCTCATCACAGGTCATAGTGGGAGATGCCCAATCCCTCTGTGAACACTGACAGAATTTTTTTTTTTCTTTTTCTTTTTTGAGATGGAGCCTTGCTTAGTCGCCCAGGCTGGAGTGCGGTGGCACGATCTCGGCTCACTGCAAGCTCCGCCTCCCAGGTTCACGACATTCTCCTGCCTCAGCTTCCCGAGTAGCTGGGACTACAGGCGCCCGCCACTACGCCTGGCTAGTTTTTTGTATTTTTAGTAGAGACACGGTTTCACCGTGTTAGCCAGGATGGTCTCGATCTCCTGACCTCGTGATCCGCCCATCTAGGCCTCCCAAAGTCCTGGGATTACAGGCGTGAGCCACCGCGCCCGGTCTTTTTTTTGTTTTTTGAGATGGAGTCTCACTCTGTCACCAGGCTGGAGTGCCATGGCGCGATCTGCGCTCACTGCAACCTCCGTCTCCCAGGTTCAAGTGATTCTCTTACCTCAGCCTGCAAGTAGCTGGGACTACAGGGGAGTGCCACAACACTCAGCTAATTTTTGTATTTTTAGTAGAGACGGGGGGTTCACTTTGTTGCCCAAAATGGTCTCAATCTCTTGGCCTTGTGATCCACCTGCCTCAGCCTCCCAAAGTGCTGGGTTTAAAGGCGTGAGCCACTATGCCTGGCCCAGAATTCGTTTTTTTTTTTTTTCCTATGGGGTCTCGCTCTGTCGCCCAGGCTGGAGTGCAGTTGCACAATCTCAGCTCACTGCAAGGTCCACCTCCCAGGTTCACGCCATTCTCCTGCCTCAGCCTCCCGAGTAGCTGGGACTACAGGCGACAGCCACCACGCCCGGCTAATTTTTTTGTATTTTTAGTAGAGACAGGGTTTCACCATGTTAACCATGATGGTCTCGATCTCCTGACCTCGTGATCCGCCCTCCTCGACCTCTCAAAGTGCTGGGATTACAGACGTGAGCCATTGCGCGCCCAGCCTCAGAATTCTTTACTGCTAACACGAGTGGGCCTTGTTCTGGAGGATTTCCCAATGTGTCCTGAAGAACCACAGTTTGTTGGCTTGTGGGCGGGGTATGTGTATCACTTGGCCTTTACTGTGTAATAAACAGCCACAAAATTACTAGCTGAAAACAGCAGCTACTTAATTAGCAGAGGCCTCTTGAGGGTGGACTTGCAAACCTAAGTTGTGCTGGTTTCTACTGGTCAAAGCAAGGACTGACTGGTTCACATAAAAAGGAAAGAAGAGAGATTCCACCTTCAGATAGTAATCTCAAAGACTTGTGGCCATCTGTAATCTACCACAGGGTGGTATTGGGCCTCTGTCAAGGGGCCTATTCTTTCTGCCACCAGATCTCTCTAGTGGCTTGTGTGACAATGCACTTCTGTCTGGGTCTCTCTCCAAGTGTAGTAAGTGTACACGGGAATCACTTTATTCTAACAGCCTAGTGCACTTAGTTGGAAAGAAAAGGTATTAACGAAGATTTTAATTTAAAATTGTTATTTATGGGAGGCCAGGCATGGTGGCTCATGCCTGTCATCCCAGCACTTTGGGAGGCTGAGGCGGGCAGATCACGAGGTCAGATCGAGACCATCCTGGCTAACACGGTGAAACCCCGTCTCTACTAAAAATACAGAAAATTCTCCAGGCGTGGTGGTGGGCGTCTGTAGTCCCAGCTACTCTGGAGGCTGAGGCAGGAGAATGGCGTGAACCTGGAAGGCGGAGCTTGCAGAGCACGCCACTGCATTCCAGCCTGGGCAACAGAGTGACTCTGTCTCAAAAAAAAAAAAAAAATTGTTATTTATGGTAACAGTGAAAAGTAACAACTTTCAAACATCAAGAATAAAATAAAGTATGATCAATACAAAGAGAGGGGAACACAATAAGACAGAGAAAAAAATAAGATGCTAGAAATTAATGCAAATCATTACTAAAGTGTATGTAAGGTACTAAATGTTCAACACAAAAGGATTGCTAATTGGTATTATTCAAGTTTTTTTTTTTTTTTTTTGTGATATGGAGTTTTGCTCTTGTTGCCCAGGCTGGAATGCAATGGTGCGGTCTTGGCTCACTGCAACCTCTGCCTCCTGGGTTCAAGTGATTCTCCTGCCTCAGCCTCCCGAGTAGCTGGAATTATAGGCATGCACCACCACGCACGGCTAATTTTGTATTTTTAGTAGAGACAGGGTGTCTCAGTGTTGGTCAGGCTGGTCTCAAACCGACCTCAGGCGATCCACCTGCCTCGGCCTCTCAAAGTGCTGTGATGACAGGCGTGAGCCACTACGCCTGGCGGTATACAGATTTTTAAAAACTCCAGCTAAAGTATGTATTTTTAAAAAAGGGTACAGAAAGACTAAGAAGTAGAGGAAAATCAAGCTGATGTAACTATATAAATAACAATTAGTGGAATAGAAAACATGCGGGAAATAGTGTAGATTTTTCAAGCCAAATATTATTTGAAAGAACTCACAAACCTGGGTACTTTCTACCAAGATTAACAGAAGAAATGGGAAAGAATGAACAATTAAAAAGCCATTACAGAATGCAAAAGGAGACTGAAGTTATACAACCAGCAAAAATGAAAAATACAGAAAGCATAAATTTTTGCTACACATTTGAAAATAAAAACATGCATAGAATATTCTCAAAATACTTATGCAAGCCTTAGTTGTCTTTTTTTCTTTTTTATGAGATGGAGTTTTGCTCTTGTAGCCCAGGCTGGAGTGCAATCTCGACTCATTGCAACCTTCACCTCCTGGACTCAAGCGATTCTCCTGCCTCAGCCTCCCAAGTGGCTGGGATTACAGGCGCCCGCCAACTCACCTGGCTAATATTATTTTTTGAATTTTTAGTCGAGACAAAGTTTCACCACGTTGCCCAGGCTGGAACTCCTGACCTCAGGTGATCCGCCTGCCTTGACCTCCCAAAGTGCTGTGATTAAAGGTGTGAACCACCATGCCCAACCTAGTTGTCTTTTTTTGTTTTTCTTTTTGAGACAGAGTCTCACTCTGTTGCCAGGCTGGAGTACAGTGGGGAGATCTAGGCTCACTGAAACCTCCACCTCAAGAGTTCAAGAGATTCTCCTGCCTCAGCCTCCTGAGCAGCTGGGATTACAGGGGCGCACCACCACGCCCAGCTAATTTTTGTATTTTCAGTAAAGACGGGTTTCGGCCGGGTGCGGTGGCTCAAGCCTGTAATCCCAGCACTTTGGGAGGCCAAGACGGGCGGATCACGAGGTCAGGAGATCGAGACCATCCTGGCTAACACGGTGAAACCCTGTCTCTACTAAAAATACAAAAAATTAGCCTGGCGAGGTGGCGGGCGCCTGTAGTCCCAGCTACTTGGGAGGCTGAGGCAGGAGAATGGCGTGAACTCGGGAGGCGGAGCTTGCAGTGCGCTGAGATCCGGCCACTGTACTCCAGCCTGGGTGGCAGAGGGAGACTCCGTCTCAAAAAAAATAAATAAGTAAAGACGGGTTTCACTATATTGGCCAGGATGGTCTTGATCTCTTGACCTTGTGATCTGCCTGCCTCAGCCTCCCAAAGTGATGAGGTTACAGGCGCGAGCCACTATGCCTCGCCTGATAACTTTTTTTTTTTTTTTTTGGAGATGGGGTCTATATTGCCTAGACTGATCTTGAACTCCTGGCCTCAAGGAATCCTTCTGACTGAGCTTCCCGAAGTGCCAGGATTAAAAGTGTGAGCCACTATGACCAGCCAGAAGAGATAATTTTAACTTTTTATTTTGTAATATTGGCCGGGCGCGGTGGCTCACGCCTGTAATCCCAGTACTTTGGGAGTATGAGGCATGGGGATCACCTGAGGTCAGGAGTTTAAGACCAGCCTTGCCAACTTGACGAAACCCTGTCTCTACTAAAAATACAAAAATTAGCCAGGCATGGTGGAGGCTGCCTGTGATCCCAGCTACTCGGGAGGGTGAGGCAGAAGCATGGCTGGAACCGGGGAGGTGGAGTTTCCAGTGAATTGAGATCATGCCATTGCACTCCAGCCTCGGTAACGAGTGAAACTCCATCTCAAAAACAAAGAAACAAACCAAAAAAACGAAAATATTTTGTAGTTTTTTTTTTTATTATTATTATTTTTTAGTAGAGACGGGGTTTCACCGTGTTAGCCAGGATGGTCTTGATCTCCTGACCTTGTGATCCGCCCGTCTCGGCCTCCCAAAGTGCTGGGATTACAGGCTTGAGCCACCGCGCCCGGCCTTTTGTAGTATTTTTAAATAGAGATGTGGTCTCGCTATGTTGCCCAGGCTGGTTTGAACTCCTTGGCTCATGGCATCCTTTTGTCTCAGCCTCCAAAAGTGCTGGGATTACAGGCCTGAGCCACTATTCCCAGCCTAGATGATTCTTATAGATTAAGAATTCAGAAAAAGTAGAAACATGCCCCACTACAGCATATGACAGTCATTATATATATCTCACTCAGGGACAAAAAAAAAAAAAAAAAATTGCAATGTTATTCAAGCATAGCTCCATAACATATTAGTAAAGGTAATCAAATAAGTCTTCTTAAATGATCCATTATGCCATAGTCGAGCTTATCCAGGAATACAAGGTTGATGTAACATTCGAAAAGAAATAAATACAAAGACCACATTTAGTTAATTTATTTATTTTTGACAGAGTCTCATTCTGTCACCCAGCATGCAGTGCAGTGGTGCAATCTCCGCTCAATGCAACCTCCACCTCCCGGGTTCAAGCGATTCTCCCGCTTCAGCCTCCCAAGTACCTGGGGTTACAGGTGTATGTCACTACACCCAGCTAATTTTTGTATTGTTAGTAGAGAGAGGGTTTCACCATGTTGGCCAGGCTGGTCTCGAACTCCTGACCTCAAGTGATCTGCCCACCCCTGCCTCCCAAATTGCTGGGATTACAGGCATGAGCCACCGCACCCAGCCTGATCACATTTTAGAAAAGTACCCTTCCATGCATTCACTTCTTCAAGCTTGTTTTTTGAGATGGGGTCTTGCTATGTTGCCTAAGCTGGTCTAGAACCCCTGGGCTCAGGCCATCTTCCCAAGTAGCTAAAACTATAGGCATGCATCACCACAACGTTTCATTGAAGTATTTATTAGGTACCATCATGAGTTAGGTGCAGTTCTAGGTACTTGAGTTTTATCAGTAAATAAACATGATCATCACAGAGGATGCGCAGGAAGCATTTAACAAATTCAAGAGGAATTCAGCTCCATAAATTATGAAATATTGGGAAATCATTCATCATGTAAAAACTGAATATAAAGAAAAAACCTTTCCTGCAGAAGATAACCTCTTCAAAAAATAAAAAATAAAAAGCTACAGCCAAGCCAATAAAATGGAGCGCATATCTCACCAGAACTGCAAAGACAAGTAAGCTGGTATTATTACTTTTAGTTGGTGGTGTGCTGCAGGTTGAAATCAGTACAGTAAAGCCAGAAAATATTTAGAGAGCTTCATCACATGAATTTTGGGCGTCACTGTTCAGTCCAAAGTACTTAATGATTTTCTCTTTCCACATAGACAATCAGATAATCTGTAAATAATGACTCTTAGTTTTCCACTTCAGGAATTATATACATATACATGTATACATGTATATAATATACTTCAGGAATTATATACATATATATATATATATATAGTGACCCCAGTGACCCCCAAATTTCATATGAAACTCCAAATCCCAGTGTGACTGTATGTGAAAAGAGAAGGGGGCGGGGTGGGGAGGGGAGACCGACTGATCTATTTGTTGGTCTCCATCGTGTGAAGACATGAGGAAGTGGGCACTGACATGCCAGGAAGAACGCTCTCACCAGAAGCTGACCATGCTGGCACTCTGATCTCAGACTTCCAGTCTCCAGATATGTGAGAATATAAATTTGTGTTTTGGGACAGACGCGGTGGCTCAGGCCTGTAATCCCAGCACTTTGGGAGGCCGAGGCGGGTGGATCACCTGAGCTCAGGCCTGACTAACATGGAGATCAGCCTGACCAACATGGAGAAATCCTGTCTCTACTAAAAATACAAAATTAGCCAAGATTTGGGATGCATGCCAATAATCCTAGCTACTTGGGAGGCTGAGGCAGGAGAATTGCCTGAACCCAGGAGGTGGAGGTTGCGGTGAGCTAAAGTCACGCCAGTGCACTCCAGCCTGGGCAACAAGAGCGAAACTCCATTTCAAAACAAAACAAAAAAAAAACAGAAAAAAGAAAAACACATTGTTTTTTTAACCTCATTTGTTTTAAATTAAATCAATTTGTAAGCCATTTAGTCTGTGGTATTCTGTTATGGATGCCCGAGCTGACTAATGCAGATTTTGGCATTGAAAAGTGAGGTACTGCCATTACAAACAAACAAACAAACAAACTAAAAATGTGAAGCAGCCTTGAAACTGACAAATGAGTAGAGGCTGGAAGAATTCTGATGTGCAAGCTGGAAATAAGGTTGGTAAGGGTGATTCCGGTGAGGTGTCATTGGGGAATGAGGAACATGCTATTTGGAAATGAAGAAAAGACAACCCTTGATATGAAGTCGTGAAGAACTTGGCAGAACTGTATTCTAACATTTAGTGCAAGGCAGAGCTTGAGAGACATAAAATTGGGTATGTATCACTAAGATCTGTAATTACAGTGTTAAAGGACACAGGAAGCTTCATTCTTCCTGACTACTTACAAGAAAATGTGCTGGGAACAGGCCTCCCAAATATGGCCATAAAGAGGCCATGAGAAACTGGCCATAAACACAATCTCTGCAGCACTGTGACATGCTCCTGATGGCTATGACACCCACGCTGCAGGTTGCTGGTTTACTGGAATGAGGGCTGAGAACACCTGATCCACCCAGGGCAGAAAACTGGAGAACTGCTCAAGGCATTCCTAAACCATAAACAATAGCATGAGTGATTTGTGCCTTAAGGACATGTTCCTGCTGCAGATAACAAGGCACAGCCTGTCCCTTTCATTC
Organism: Papio anubis; assembly: GCF_008728515.1. NCBI lineage: Eukaryota > Metazoa > Chordata > Mammalia > Primates > Cercopithecidae > Papio > Papio anubis. The sequence continues at coordinate 42,188,147 of NC_044995.1, read as the reverse complement.
CCTCAAGGGATACTTTTAGCTAATCTATAATCTATAGAAATAATGTTTATCACGGGCTTACTGTCAGTAAATACTCTGTTGGAGGCTCTCAGCTCTGAAGGCTGTCAGCCTCGATTCCCACTCTGCACTCTAGTTCTGTGTCTGTGCCTTAATTCCTCTAGTGCCGCTGGGGTAGGGTCTCCACCACGGAGCTGGTCTCGGCAAAAATGCAAAAGAGGAGACCTGAATTGCAGAAGAAATAGTTAAGGAAAAAGGAACCAGAACTTGGAGATTTGGAAAATTCTCAGCCTATCCATACTGCAAAAATTAGAAAACTTGTACTGAAGAGAATCCTCGAAGTGTGGCTGAACAATCATTTATTTGATAAAGAGATCATGAGTGGGATTCATGGACTGTATCAGTCATCTTAACAGAAGAGAGAAGAGAGACTGGATTATACTAGAAGACACATTGCCACTTACATTGTGCCACCTAAAATGGACAGAGAGGACAGAACAGAACAGGCAAGGTTGTCACACTTCTTGTAAAAAGAAGGGGACACAGAAATAATCAGCTATGAAAGTGCACTGGCAGTTAAGGATGGTTTCATACCTGCCATGCTCTGCAGGATCCGTGGGAACAGAAGAGTCCCTTGGAGGAGCATCTTTTTAACAATCCACCTCTGGGGCCTACATCTTGGCTTCTGGTAAATTTTGACATAAATGTGCCACACTGGCAGCCACTAACCAACAGGGGCTGGGATCAATCTGCATGATGTATCTCATACAGAACTTGTTAACGCTATGATCTAAGGAATCTAATCACTAATGTGAGGCAGCCTGCAGTACTGACCTCACCATCCATGACTCTTCTTCACAGATGCCCAGACTCAGGCAACCATGAAGTTGTATTCAGAACCTGTAGGTTTAATTTCAGACCCTCAGGATGGCATCTAAGGCCAATCCATGAGCCATTACAACCTCCGCAAGGCATTTAGGACAAATCTCATGATCTCTGCACTGCCAATAATTAAATGTGGCAACCAATGGACTAAATGGTAATACTCATACCCTTACATTCATAGGATTTCTCCCCAGTGTGAATTCTTTCATGCATACTTAGGCATGAGAAAACAGCAAATGCTTTCCCACATTCTTTTTCTTTCTTTGGGGTGGGGAGGGGACGGAGTCTCGCTCTGTCGCCCAGGCTGGAGTGCAGTGGCATGATCTCAGCTCACTGCAAGCTCCGCCTCCTGGGTTCACGCCATTCTCCTGCCTCAGCCTCCCAAGTAGCTGGGACTACAGGTGCCCGCCACCAAGCTGGGCTAATTTTTTGTATTTTTAATAAAAACGGGGTTTCACCGTGTTAGCCAGGGTGGTCTCGATCTCCTGACCTCGTGATCCACCCGCCTCGGCCTCCCAAAGTGCTGGGATTACAGGCGTGAGCCACTGCGCCCGGCCTGCTTTCCCACATTCTTTACATACGAAGGGTTTCTCTCTGGTATGAGTTTGCAGGTGAACATTAGGGGTGAGGAATACAGAAATGCCTTCCCACATATCTTGCATTTACCTTTCTCCACTGTGAGTTTTCAAATGTTTACTACGATGGGAAGAAGTAATGAAGGTCTTCCCACATTCAACACATTCATAAGGCTTCTCTCCTGTGTGAATTCTTCTATGTTGAGTAAGCGTTGAAGATCTATTGAAGGCTTTCCCACATTCCTTACACTGATAGGGTTTCTCTCCAGTGTGATTTCGTATGTGTATAGCAAGGCCTGTGTATTGAGTGAAGGCTTGGCCACATTCCTTACATTCATAGGGTTTTATTCCAGTGTGAGTTCTTACATGTTGAGTAAGGTGAGTTGATCTAGTGAAGGCTTTCCCACATTCCGTACATTTGTGTGGTTTTATTCCAGTGTGAATCTGAATGTGAACATTAAAGGATGAGGAATTTCTAAAGGATCTTCCACATTCTTTACATTCAAAGGACTTCTCTCCTTTATGAGTTTTCGCATGTGCATAAAGTTGAGAAAAATTAGTGAAGGATTTCCCACAATTCTTAGTCTTTTCAGATTTCCTTCCAGTATGAACTGTTACACACTGCTTTAGGTGTGAGGAAGGTGTGATGGCTCTCTCACATTCCTGAAATTCACAGAGTTTCTCTCCAATGTGGATTCCCATGTGATTATCAAGGCTCGCAAAATACTTAAAGCCTTTTCCACATTCCTTACATTTGTAGGGTTGTCTTCCATTGAGAATTTCAAGATGTACAGCAAGGCCTGGAGTTAAGGTGAAGACTTTTCCACATGGATTAAATTTGGAAAGTTCCTGTCCAATAGAGGTTTCCTTGTGCACACTGAGGACGTCTTTTCCGTAACAATTACCCTCAGAAGTGTTCCCTCCATTCTGAGCTCTCATGTGTGTCTTAAGGCAAAACTGTTCACTGAAGACCTCTCCACAATTCTCACAGAGTTTCCATCCACTGTAGCTTCTTGTCTGCTGAGGAGGGGATAAAGGATTTAAAACATTTTCAGACATATAAAGAGATTTCACCCATCTGAACACATAAACATTATTTTGATGACAATTATTATTTTACTTTTTCATGTTTTCTTTTTTTTTTTTTTGAGACAGAGTCTTCTTCTATCTCCCGGCCTGCAGTACAGTGGTACAATCTCTGCTAACTGCAACCTCCACCTCCCAGGCTCAAGTGATCCTGATGCCTCAGCCTCTCGAGTAGCTGGAAATACAGTTGTGCACTACCACACCGGGTAATTTTTCTATTTTTTTGGAGACACAGGTTTTGCCAAGTTGCCCAGGCTGGTCTCAACCTCCTGAGTTCAGGTGAACTGCCTGCCTCGGCCTCCCAAAGAGGTAAGATTACAGGTAAGACCCACCGTGCATGGCATGTTTTACTTTGTTCAGAGTTGGGGTTTTGCTCCATTGCCTGGGCTTTAGTACACCGCTGTGATCACGGCTCACTGTAACCTCAAATGCCTGGCTGGGTTCAAGTGATTATCCTGCCTTAGTTTCCTGTGTAGCTAGGACTATAGGCATGCATCATCACGCCTGGCCAATCTTTTGATTTATTTATTTATTTATTTTTGAGATGGAGTCTCACTTTGGCTGGAGTGAACTGTCGCAATTTCAGTTCACTGCAACCTCCGCCTGCTGGGTTCAAGCGGTTCTTCTGCCTGGGCCTCCCGAGTAGTATGTGCAACCACACCCAGCTAATTTTCGTATTTTTACTACAGATGGGATTTCATCATGTTGGCCAGAGTGTTCTCAAACTCCTGACCTTGTGATCCGCCCACCTCAGCCTCCTAAAGTGCTGGGATTAGAGGCGTGAGCCACCGTGCCTGGCCTCAATTTATTTTTATGGAGACAAGGTCTTGCTATGTAGCCTAGGCTGGTCTCAAACTCTTCAAGAAACACCATGTCTCAGCCTCCCAAACTGTTGAGATTACAGCCATGAGCTGCCAAGTCAGCCTACTTAGATAAATCTAAATTTTACAATTTTTCTTCCATGGTCTCATTTCCTACCCTCTTGATTTCTTGCCAGAATTCTATGCCACTGGCTCTAATTGTTCAACACAAACAAACAAACAAACAAAAACACTGTCTTTTTTTGATTGTTGGGGGTGGCTTGAGACAGGGTCTCACTCTGTCACCCAGGCTGTGTACCATGGCACAATCACAGCTCACTGCAGCCTTAATCACCCAGACTCAAGCCATCATCCTGCCTCAGTCCCCCAGGGAGCTTGGATTATAGATGCATGCCAACATGCCTGGCTAACTTTTTGTTTTTTGTAGAGACAGGGTCTCCCTGTTGCCCAGGCTGGTCTTGATCTCCTAGACTCAAGCAATTCTCCTGCCTCAGCTTCCCAAAGTGCTGGGATTACAGGCATCAGCCATTGCAACCAGCCAAATTGTGTAGATTTTCATGAAACTGTTTAAATCCTCAATGTCTAGTTACATATGTGGGAATGTGTACTTGTGGGTATTTTGAAATGACAAGTTATACAGGCGTGGAACATCACAAAATTCATCACATTCAGACTCTCTCCAGAGACCCTGCTCCCTCAACCGGGCAGGCTACTTCTCTCTCAAGTATCTCTCATTTGTGCTGTTTCTTTTTCACTGCAAACTCCACCTCCCGGGTTTAAGCAATTCTGCCGCAGCCTCCCAGGTAACTGGGATTACAAGTGCCGCCACCAAACCTGGCTAATTTTATATTTTTAGTAGAGATAGAATTTCACCATGTTGGTCAGGCTGGTCTCGAAGTGATCCACCCACCTCGGCGTCCCAAAGTGCTGGGATTACAGGACTCACTTTCTTTTCTGAGACAGAGTCTCACTGGGTCGCCTGGGCTGGAATGCGGTTGCCTGGGCTGGAATGCAGTGGTGCAGTCTTGGCTCACTGCAACCTGTGCCTCTGAGTAAGTGATTGTCCTGCCTCAGCTTCCAGAGTAACTGGGATGACAGGTGCCCACCACCACACGCAGCTAATTTTGTATTTTTAGTAGAGATGGAGTTTCACCATGCCGGCCAGGCCTGTCTCAAACTCCTGACTTCAAGTGATCCACCTACCTTTGCCTCCTAAAATACTAAGATTACAGGCATGAGCCACCACATCCAGGCTCTTTTTAAAATCAGAGATGGGATCTTGCTATACTGCCTAGGCTGGTCTTGAACTCCTGGGCTCAAATGATGCTCCCACCTCAGCCTCCCAAGTAGCTGGGATTACAGATGTAAACCACACCACTAACTGGGCTGATTTTCTAGAATGGAATTCTCAATCTTTTCTGAGAGAGGAAATTAAGAAATATCCCTCATGGCCTGGCACGGTGGCTCACGCCTGTAATCCCAGTACTTTGGGAGGTTGAGGCAGGTGGATCACGAGGTCAGATCAAGACCATCTTGGCTAACACAGTGAAACCCTGTCTCTACTAAAAATACAATAAATTAGCTGGGCGTGGTGGCACATGCCTTTAGTCCCAGCTACTCGGGAGGCTGAGGCGAGAGAATCGCTTGAACCTGGGAGTTGGAGGTTGCAGTGAGCTGAGATGATGCAACTGCACTTCAGCCTGGCAGAGCGAGACTCTGTCTCAATAAAAAAAAGAAGAAAAAAAGAAATATCCCTCATGAATCTTACCATCTGTATGCCAGTAAATATTTGATTCTTCAAAAAACCCTGCTGAAGTGATGACCGTTTGGTTCTAGGTTGTATTTCCCATTCTGAAGTTAAGCAGAAAAAGAAATCTAAGGGTTTAGAGAAGAAATGTGTTAGTTTAAAATGAGTCATTTGTCTTTGTTTTCAAATTAAACACAATAAGAAAATAAAAGCCACAGGCCAGGCACGGTGGCTCATGGCTGTAATCTCAGCACTTTGGGAAGCCGAGGCGGGTGGATCACAAGGTCAGGAGATCGAGACCATCCTGATCAACGTGGTGAAACCCCATCTCTACTGAAATACAAAAAAAAAAAAAAAAAATTGGCCAGGCATGTTGGTGCGTGCCTGTAGTCCCAGGTACTCGGGAGGCTGTGGCAGGGGAATCACTTGAACCCGAGAGGTGGAAGCTGCAGTGAGCCGAAATTGAACCACTGAACTCCAGCCTGGGTAACAGAACGTGACTCCATTTCAAAAAAAAAAAAAAAAGAAAAAAGGAAAAAGAAAATAAAAGCAAGAGAACCTTGAGGATTTTGGTATGTCAAAAATTTGGCTATAAGGATGTGGGGTTTATTACACAACAGATGTGTTTAGATAGTTTATTACAAACTGTTTCTGCGAAAACTACAACTGATGGGGAACAGGAAGAGAAGATTATCAGGAAAGGAAAGTAGGAAAGATCAGGATAAAGAGCATGCATCAAAATAATAAACTTAACAAAAAAACAGAATAGCTACGCGAGGCTGAGGAAGGAGAATGGCAAGAACCCGGGAGGCGGAGCTTGCAGTGAGTAGAGACTGCGCCACTGTACTCCAGCCTGGGTGACAGAGCGAGACTCCGTCTAAAAAAAAACAAACAAAAAACAGAACAGGTAGCTTTGTTTGACTAGATGGAAAATAAAAGTCACAGATATCTGAAAGTCTGAGAAAAATAGCTTAAATCTTCTGAGGAAAAGTGGATTTTTAAAAATCTTTTTTTTTTTTTTTTTTTTTGAGTTGAAGTCTCACTGTCTCCCAGGCTGGAGTGCAGTGGCGCAATCTCAGCTCACTGCAACCTCCCCCTCCTGGGTTCAAGTGATTCTACTGCCTCGGCCTCCCGAGTAACTGGGACTACAGGCGTGTGCCACCGTGCCCGACTAATTTTTTGCATTTTTAGTACAGACAAGGTTTCACCGTGTTAGCCAGGCTGGTCTTGATTTCCTGACCTCGTGATCTGCCCACCTCAGCCTTCCAAAGTGCTGGGATTACAGGTGTGAACCACCGTGACCGGCCTAGTCTTTATTTTTAGGATTTTTTTTTTTTGAGACGGAGTCTCGCTCTGTCGCCCAGGCTAGAGTGCAGTGGCCGGATCTCAGCTCACTGCAAGCTCCGCCTCCTGGGTTCACGCCATTCTCCGGCCTCAGCCTCCCGAGTAGCTGGGACTACAGGCGCCCGCCACCTCGCTCGGCTACTTTTTTTGTATTTCTTAGTAGAGACGGGGTTTCACCATGTTAGCCAGGATGGTCTCGATCTCCTGACCTCGTGATCCACCCGTCTCGGCCTCCCAAAGTGCTGGGATTACAGGCTTGAGCCACCGCGCCCGGCCAGGATTTTTTTTTTAGAGATGAGGTTTCACAATGTTGCCAATGCTAGTATCAAACTCCCAAGCTCCAGCAATTCTCCCACCTCAGCCTCCCAAGTATCTGGGACTACAGGTGCAGGCTACCATGCCAAGCAAAGTGATGTTACTTACCCACAGAGGCCAGATTCATGTAGTTCTCCAGCATCACATCTCTGTAAAGGTATTTCTGAGTTGTGTCCAGTAAAACCCACTCCTCTGGGGTGAACTCCACAGCCACATCATCAAACGTCACTGAATCCTAAATCAAACACATGCTGGTTTGAGCCAATAAACACTTCCACCAGTGCTCACTGGAGAATGAGGAAGGGGAACCTTATACTCACTTACACGTGGTTCTCAGGTCTCCCATGATCTACTCCAGGGTTTAATGTCTCAGGAGCTCTTGTGTCTAAACACTCAAGGTTGACCTCCTACAGGCATATGCCTTGAACAGCCCCCACCTTTTTTTTTTTTTTGGTGACAGAGTTTTGTTCTTTTTGCCCAGGCTGGAGTGCAATGGCGCAATCTCGGCTCAGTAGAACCTCCACCTCCTAAGTTCAAGTGATTCTCATGCCTCAGCCTCCCGAGTAGCTGGGATTACAGGCACACAACACCATGCCTGGCTAATTTTTGTACTTTTAGTAGAGATGGGGTTTCACCACATTGGCCAGACTGGTCTCAAACTTCTGACCTCAGGTGATCCGCCCACCTTGGCCTCCCAAAATGCTGGGATTATAGGCGTGAGCCACCTTGCTCATCTGAACAGCACTTCATAAAAATTTTTTAAAATCTTTTTTGTCTGATCTATTTATTTTTAATTTTTAATATTTTTAAAAGATTTTAGAATTTTTATTTTTGATTAGAACACTACTTCCTAACCATGAATTTTTATCTATCTAGCATCTATCTCTCTATCTATCCAATCTGTTTGTTTATTTACATATAAAGATACGGTCCCACTGTGTTGCCGAGGCACAATTGCTGCTTACTGCAGCTTCGATCTCCTGGGCTGAAGTGTTCCTCCCACCCCAGCCTTTTGAGTAGCTGGAATTACAGGCATGAGTCACTGCACACTGCTTACACTTTATCTCAGCACAACCAGGTTAGGAGCTCTTCCTGTCCCATTGGTCTCTATGTAGCACACTCCTGAGCACACTGCAGATACCTGATAAATGCTGATGAGTAAATAAATTATTTGATAAAAGGACACCTTCATCTGCCTTATCACCTGTCACCCCACCCAGCCATGTAAGAAAGATGCAGTTGGCACCATGAAAGTCATGCTTAAGTAGTAATTACTGAGTTACCGGGATGATTTTCAAGTTAACACTTTATGTACAGGAGATTTCATTTCCTGGGGAAATTCATCTGGGGACTCAGTCTTTGAGTAAGGCTTCATTTGCTCTAAGAAAACTCCGGAGATGAGTCTGTCTAGAAGGAAATGTGTGTACTGGATGTAAGTATGTCATTTTGTATAATGGTACATTGTCTGTTTACCTGATAAGAATTTGCCAGGTAGTCCTCCACCATCGTTCCTACCTTTGTCTTTTCTTCAAAAGGGCAGATTGGTTCCCTGGAAAAACACCTTAGTGGAAAATTAAGAAGGCATTGAGAAGCCAGAGCTGCCCATCCTAACCACATTCTCATGCCTAGAAGTCATTCCATCCTAGCTTGAAATTCCCATATATTCCTGCACACTCGAGAAAACTGTACACACACAACACTGTCATGAAATGCCATAGTAGTCCTGTGTCAGCTAGACCCAGAAAAGCAGATGTGGGCCGAGCTGCCTGTTGGGTAAAGGGTAATAGTTTCATTTTACAAGAAAACTTACACCCTGAAAAATGTGACTCTTTATCTGCCCATAGTAGTAATACTCATGAAGCTTATGTAGCATTTCCTAAGGCACACAAACCAGGGCTGAATTCTAAAACAGCATCCTGGCTGGGCACAGTGGCTCATGCCTGTAATCCCAACATTCTGGGAGGCCAAGGCGGGCAAATCACTTGAGGTCAGGCATTCAAGACCAGCCTGGCCAACATGGCAAAATCCCGTCTCCACTAAAAAAAAAAAAAAAAATTACAGGAGGATGAGGCAGAGAATTGCTTGAACCTGGGAAGTGGAGGTTGCAATGAGTTGAGATCATGCAACTGCACTTCAGCCTGGGTGACAGAGTGAGACTCCGTCTCAGAACAAACAAACAAACAAACAAAAATTAGCTGGGCAAGGTGATGCGTGCTTGTGGTCCCAGCTACTTGGGAAGCTGAGGGAAGAGAATTGCTTGAACCCAGGAGGCGGAGGTTGCAGTGAGCCAAGATTACACCACTGCACTCCAGCCTGGGTGACAGAGCAAGATTCTGTCTCAAAAAAATAAATATAAATATAAATATAATAAAACAGCATTCTGTGTCTCACATCAATTCCTTGTAAAAGAACTAGCAGCGGCCGGGCACGGTGGCTGATGCCTGTAATCCCAATACTTGGGAGGCCAAAGCAGGTAAATCACCTGAGGTCGGGAGTTCAACACCAGCCTGACCAACATGGAGAAAACCGTCTCTACTAAAAATACAAAATTAGGCTGTAGTCCCAGTGACTTGGGCGGGTGAGGCAGGAGAATTGCTTGAACCCAGGAGGTGGAGGTTGCGGTGAGCTGAGATCGCGCCTTTGCACTATAGTCTGGGCAACAAGAGCAAAACTCCATCTAGAAGAAGAAGAAGAAAAAAAAAAAAAAAAAAAAGCAGCATACCTGTTCAGGCCCAGCTCACTGGACTCTTATGTTGTAGAGGGCGACCTAAAGCAGAATCTCTGAAAAAGAGCATCAACAAGGACTTACCAAGGGACAAATCAATGGCTGACATCCTCTGAACCTGATGGTGAGGTGTGCCTCAATGCTGTCTTCCTTGATGCCAAGATCGCCTCAGGGCAGCTTACGAATCTAGGTGAATAGAGGCAATCCCATTCTTCTCTGTACAGGGTTATCTGAGGTCCTGTTCACACCAATCATCAACAACAAGCATCAAACATAAGTCATTGAATATTACGCATGAGATTTCTCTCTGCAGGTGACAGATGTGAAAGCCACCAAAAACTGTACACTTGGTATCACCACTCAGTAATGATAGCATTAATAACAGCAACGGACATTTACTGAGGACTAGTGTGTCCGAAGTAGCTCTGGTAGCTTTACATATACGTGCTCACTTATCATAACCATCCTTCCCAATAGCTATCATTACCTCTATCTAATAATCTATGAACCTATCTATTGAGATAGGGTCTCACTCTGTTGCCCGGGTTTAAGTGCAATGGCATAATCACAGCACTCTGTAGCCTAGACCTTCCGGGCTCAAGTGATCGCTCCCACCTCAGCCTCCTGAATAGCTGGGACCACAGGTGTGCATCATCAAGCCTTATTATTTTATTATTATTATTGTTATTTTGAGACAGAGTCCTACTGTTGTCCAGGCTGAAGTGCAGCGGCATGATCTTGATCACTGCACCCTCTGCCTCCCAGGTTCAAGCGATTATCAGGCCTCAGCCTCCTGAGTAGCTGGGATTACAGGCATGCACAACGATGCCTGGCTAATTTTTATTTATTTATTTATTTATTTATTTATTTATTTATTTGGCAGAGTCTTGCTCTGCCGCCCAGGCTGGAGCGCAGTGACATGATATCCGCTCACTGCAAGCTCTGCCCCCTGCGTTCATGCCATTCTCCTGCCTCAGCCTCCCGGGTAGCTGGGACTACAGGTGCCCGCCACCATGCCCGGCTAATTTTTTTGTATTTTTAGTATAGACGAGGTTTCACCGTGTTAGCCAGGATGGTCTCAATCTCCTGACCTAGTGATCCGCCCACCTCGGCCTCCCAAAGTGCTGGGATTACAGGCATGAGCCACCGCGCCTGGCCGATGCCTGGCTAATTTTAGAGACAGGGTTTCGCTATGTTGGCCAGGCTGGTCTTGAACTCCCGTCCTCAAGTGATTCTCCCACTTCAGCCCCCGAAGTAGCTGGGACTACAGGTGCACACCACTGGGTCCAGCTACTTTTTTGTATTTTTAGTAGAGACAGGGTTTCACCAGGTTGCCTAGGCTGGTCTCAAACTCCTGGGCTCAAACAATCCTCCCACCTTGGCCTCCCAAAGTGCTGGGATAATAAGCATGAGCCACCATGCCTGGCCCATTACCTCTATTTAATACTGAAAAAAACCTACATTCAAATAATCCTAGTAATTGGTCTGATATTTGATCCTACAGCCTGATCTCCTGTGGATGCTGTTACCCCCGAGGATGACCAGAAGACAGTTCAGACCTGCACAGAACAATTCAGCAGTCACCAGCCACGTGTTATTGATAACTTCATTATGTACCTAAGATGACTGAAGAACAGAATTTAAAATATTCAAAAATGGCCAGGCACAGTGGCTCACAAGTGTAATCTCAGTACTTTGGGAGGCTGAGGCAGGCAGATCACCTGACGCCAGGAGTTCAAGACCAGCCTGGCCAACACAGCAAAATCCCGTCTCTGCTAAAAATACAAAAATTAGCCGGGCATGGTAGCACGTGACTGTAATCCCAGCTACTCAGGAGGCTGAGGCAGGAGAATTGCTTGATCCCGGGAGGCAGAGATTGCAGTGAGCCGATATCACGCCACTGCACTCCAGCCTGGGACACAGAGTGAGGCTCCGTCTCAGAATAAAAGAAAATAGAGCCGGGTGCAGTGGCTCGCGCCTGTAATCCCAGCACTTTAGGAGGCTGAGGCGATGAATCACAGGTCAGGAGATCGAGACCATGCTGCCTAACACAATGAAACCCTGTCTCTACTAAAAATACAAAAAAATTAGCTGAGCGTGACAGCATGCACCTGCAGTCCCAGCTACTAGGGAGGCTGAGGCAGGAGAATTGTTTGAACCTGGGAGGCGGAGGTTGCAGTGAGCCAAGATCACGCCACTGCTCTCTAGCCTGGGAGACAGCGAGACTCCATCTCAAAAAAAAAAAAAAAAAAAAAAAAAAAAAGAAAAGAAAAGAAAAGAAAATATAGACAATAAAGAGAGTGGCCTTGAGCTGACGCCATATTCTGGGGACCCAAAAGACCACTGTGGGCCACTACCAAAGTGGAAGCTTATGGTAGTCAGGTGGCAGATGGTGACTTAACACTTGTACTTATTGAGGGCCCACTTGAACTATGGACCCCTTCCATGATTATTTCCCCAGCTCCTGAATATATAATTGAAATACATGAATTTTTGGGTACTAGCAGCATCCCTAAAATTGGCTATCTGATTAGTAAGGCGAGGAACATTATGGTAGAAAATGAAAACTAAAGGCATTCGGAATTCCCCATCCCCTAAGATAATAAAGTAGAAGTGAAACCTTCCTGTGGAACTGCAAAGAATAATGTCACCATAAAGGACTTGAAAGACCCCAGGGTCATGAAACTCACTACATCTTCATTATCATTAAACACACTACTCCGCCTTGTGCAGAAGTCACATGGATCTTGGAGAATGACTGGACTACCATAAACTTAATCACATGGTCACCCCAATTGTAGCTGTTGTCCTTTTTACTTGTGGGGGGGAGCAGAGTCTCACTCTGTTACCCAGGCTGGAGTGCAGTGGTACAATCTTGGCTCACTGCAACCTCCGCCTCCTGGGTTCAAGCGATTCTCCTGCCTTAGCCTTCCGAGTAGGTGGGACTACAGCGTGTGCCACCACGAGTGGCTAAGTTTTGTATTTTTAGTAAAGATGGGGTTTCACTATATGGGCTAGGCTGGTCTTGAACTCCTGATCTCAAGTGATTTGCCCGCCTTGGCCTCCCAAGGTGCTGGGATTACAGGTGTGAGCCACCGGGCCTGGCCAGCTGTTGTTCTAAATGTAGTATCTTTACTGAAAAGAATGAACACAACAGTTGGCACTTGGTATACAACTAATGTAGATAATCGCCTTATCTCTATGCCAATTTGAAAAAACAGCCAGAATTGGCCGGGTGCGGTGGCTCACGCCTGTAATCCCAGCACTTTGGGAGGCCGAGGCGGGTGGATCACGAGGTCAGGAGATCGAGATCATCCTGGCTAACGTGGTGAAATCTCGTCTCTACTAAAAATACAAAAAAAAGAAAAAAAAAATCAGCCGGGCATGGTGGCGGGCGCCTGTAGTCCCAGCTACTCAGGAGGCTGAGGCAGGAGAATGGTATGAACCTGGGAGGAGGAGCTTGCAGTGAGCCGAGATTTCGCCACTGCACTCCAGCCTGGGTAACAGAGCAAGACTCTGTCTCAAAAAAGAAAAAAGAAAAAACAGCTACAATCACTCATGGCCTCCAGACTGCATAAATTCTCCTTTCTGTTCACTTCCAAAATATAGTCCTCAATGTTCCTGACATTCCAAAAATCATCACACTGGTTGTGTAGATTTTTTTTTTTTTTTTTTTGAGACAGAGTCTCACTCTTGTCGCCCAGGCTGGGGTGACAAGTAGCATGATCTCTGTTCACTGCAGTCTCCACCACTGTAGCTGTTGTTCTTTTTTTTTTTTTTTTTTCCTGAGATGGAACATTCCAACATTATCTTGTACATTTCTTGCACTGTTTAGTTCATGAATGTAATCATGTATGTGATCTAAGGACTTCTGGGTTTCTGCTGTTTTTGAAAAGTTTCTCAGGGCCAGGTGTGGTGGCTCACACCTGCAATCCCAGCACTTTGGGAGGCTGATGCAGGTGGATCACCTGAGGTCAGAAGTTCAAAACCAGTCGGGAGCGGTGGCTCACGCCTGTAACCTCAGCACTCTGGGAGGCCAAGGCGGGTGGATCACAAGGTCAGGAGATCGAGACCATCCTGGCTAACACGCTGAAACCCCATCTCTACTAAAAATACAAAAAATTAGCTCGGTGTGGTAGCACATGCCTGTATTCCCAGCTACTTAGGAGACTGAGGCAGGAGAATCACTTGAACCCGGGAGGCGGAGGGGTGGAGGTTGCAGTGAGTGGAGATTATACCATTCCACTCCAGCCTGGGCAACAATGTGAGACTCCATCTCAAAAAAAAAAAAAAAAATCTCATTACTTCTTTCAGTAATTTCCCATTTGCTTTTTCTATTCTCTCATTCTAGAATGCCTTGTAGCTGGATATTGAAACTTTTTGCTTAACTCATATGTTATTTAATTTACATCCTTTCCAGCACTCTTCTTTTTAAACTGAATCCTGTGAAAAATTCCTTAACTTAATCTTTGAGATCTTTCTTCTTTTTGAATTTGAGTAGTTATTGCTATGAATTTCCCTCCTGGCACTGCCTTCACTGTATCTGTCCATTCAGGCTGCTATAACAAAATACCACAGGCTGGTGGTTAATAAACAACACAAATTTATTTCTCCCAGTTCTGGAGATTAGGTCAAAGATCAAGGTACAGTCAGATTCAGTATCAGGTGAAGGCCCTTTTCCTGGTTCACAGACAGCCATCTTCTTGAAGTAACCACATACAGAAGTGGCATAGGATCTCTTTGGGGTGTCTTCCGTGAGGGGATAATCCCATTCTGCAGAGCCCTCATGACCTCATCACGTCCCAAAGTTCCCAGCTCCTAATACAATCACTTTGGGAGTTAAGATGTCAACATATGCAAGTTTGAGGAGACAAAAATTTAGACCACAGCAACATCTCATAAATTTTGGTATGCCATGTCTTCGTTTTCATTTTTCTCAAGATGTTTTCCAATTTCCCTTGTGGTTTCTTGGTTCACCCACTGGTTGGTAAGGAGTGGGTTGCTTATAATAAAACATATTTGTGGGCTGGGCTTGGTGGCTCATGCCGGTAATCCCAGCACTTTGGGAGGCCAAGGCGGGAGGATTATCTGAGGTCGAGAGTTAGAGACCAGCCTGACCAACATAGAGAAACCCTGTCTGTACTAAAAATACAAAAAATTAGCTGGGTGTGGTGGTGGCACATGCCTGTAATCCCAGCTACTCAGGAGGCTAAGGTGGGAAAATCACTTGAACTCAGGAGGCAGAGGTTGCAGTGAGCCGAGGTCGCAGAACTGCACACCAGCCTGGGCAACAAGAGCAAAACTCCATCTCAAAAACCAACCAACAAACAAACAAAAAAAACAAACAAACGTATTTGTGAATTTTCCAGTTTTCCTTCTGCTTTTCACTTCTTGTTTCATTCTATGTGTTTGGAAATGGTACTTTGTATTTCAGTCTTCCACATTTCATTAAGACTTGTTTTGTGGCCTAACATATGGTTTCTCCTGGAAACTATTCCACATATGCTTGAGGAAAATGTGTTCTCTTCTGTTGTTGGGTGGGTTGTGCCTGCTAGAGCCAACTTGTCCTCTTTCCTTTTTGATATTATTGGGTGGCTGTCCTACCTATTAAATTGAAAGTGGTACATTGAGGTCTCCAATTGTTATGCAGAACTATTTTTCCCTTTAATTTTGCCAATATTTACTTCATGTATTTTAGGCTCTGATGTTTGATACATATGTTTATACATTTTTTATCTTCTTGATGAATTTTACCTTCTATTAATATGTACTGTCATTCACTGTCTCTTCTATCAGCTTTTGACATCAAGTTTACTTTGTCTGATATTAGTACATCCAGCCAAGTTCTCTTTAGGTTACTATTTGCATGGAATTATCTTTTTCCATTATTTAACTTTCAACCTTTTTTGTCTTTAGATCTAAAGTGAAGGACAGTTGGGCGTGGTAGCTCACACCCGTAATCCCAGCACTTTGGAAGGCCTGGGCAGGTGAATCACCTGAGGTCAGGAGTTCGAGACCAGCCTGGTCAACATGGTGAAACCCTTTCTCTACTAAAAATACAAAAATTAGCTGGGCGTCGTGGTGGGCACCTGTAATCCCAGTTACTCGGGATACTGATGAAGGGAGAATTGCTTGAACCCAGAAGGTGGAGGTTTCAGTGAACCGAGATCTCACCATTGCACTCCAGCCTGGGCGACAGAGTGAGACTGCATCTCAAAAACAAACAAACAAACAAAAAACCAAACCAAAATAAACAGTGAAAGAAAATATACAGTTGGATTATGTATTTTAATCCATTTTGCCAAATAATGCCCTTAGATTGGAGAAGTTAACTCATAAACCCTTCATATAATTACCAATAAAAAAGACTTACTTTGCCACTTTGTTACTTGTTTTCTGTATGTCTTACAGCTTTTTTGTCCGTCATTTTCGAAATTACTGCTTTTTTTGTTAATTTTTTTGTAGTGATGTATTTTTTTCTTCTCATTTTGTGTATATTCTATTGATATTTTCTCTGTATTTACCATGGGGATTAAATATAACATCCTAACATCCTAACATCCACTGCACGGTCCACTTTTCCAGGCCTCACTCCTCTCCCATGCTATTCCTACTACAATAGAGGGAAAATTCTACTTAGGGGAATTTTAAAAGCAATTAAACTTTTCAACCACAGAAACTGAGAGGCCACAAGCCGTCATGGACAGTAAGACACATGGAAAGGCAATCTCATTTTCATGCCAGGGACAAAGAAGGGAGGCGGGACTACTATCCCCAGCCCTGGAAACTCTGTTTTCTAACTTGGCCAAAGGAGAAGTCAAATCAGAGTGGCTGTTCAGGTGCAGCATACTGTGGGGGTATTCTACACAGGTCCCCGGGCAGAACACACAGCCAGCCTTCCCACATCGCTGGGATATGCCCTTTGGGACTTCCCAATTCTGGATGGGCAGTATTCTTTTTTTTTTTTTTTTTTTTTTTTTTTGAGATGGAGTCTCGCTCTGCCGCCCAGGCTGGAGTGCAGTGGACGGATCTCAGCTCACTGCAAGCTCCGCCTCCCGGGTTCACGCCATTCTCCTGTCTCAGCCTCCCGAGTAGCTGGGACTACAGGCGCCCGCCACCTCGCCCGGCTAGTTTTCTGTATTTTTTAGTAGAGACGGGGTTTCACCATGTCGGCCAGGATGGTCTCGATCTCCTGACCTCGTGATCCGCCCGTCTCGGCCTCCCAAAGTGCTGGGATTACAGGCTTGAGCCACCGCGCCCGGCCGGGCAGTATTCTTGACTGTTTGTAGAACAGAAGCAAACCTGGGTTTAAGATTCCATCTAGTGCTAAAAAGGAGGCAGTGACCTAGGGAAATTTTAAAGAAAGGAAATCATTTTGGGAGGCCGACACAGGCAGATGGCTTGAGCTCAGGAGACCAGCCTGGGCAACATGATGAAAACCTGTCTCTACTAAAAAGTACAAAAAGTAGCCAGATACTGAGGTGGGAGGATTGCTTCAAGCCTCAAAATAATAAAGGTTATATATGACAAACCCACATCCAACATCATACTGAACAGGGAAGAACTGAAAGTCTTTCCTCTGAGATCTCGAATGAACAAGGATGTCCAGTTTTACCACTTTTATTCAACATAACACTAGAAGTTCTAGCCAGAGCAATTAGGCAAGAGGAACAAATAAAGGGCATCCCAACTAAAAAAGCCAAATTAGCCTTGTTTGCCAATGACATGACCTTTTTCTCCTTAGAAACAGGGTCTCCCTCTGTTGCCCAGGCTGGAGTGCAGCTGTGATCACAGCTCACTGCAGCCTTGATCTCCTGGGCTCAAGTGATACTCCTGCCTCAGCCTCCCGAATAGCTAGAACCACAGGCATGTGTGACAATGCTAACTTTTCTTTTTTTTTTTTCTTTTTTAGAGATTAGGGGCAGAGGGGTCCTCAATATATTACCCAGGTTGGCCTTGAACTCCTGATTTCAACTGATCCTCTTGTTTTGACCTCCTAAAGTGCTGGGATTACAGGCATGAGCCACCATGCTCAGCTGACACAATCTTATATTTAGAAAAACCTAAAGACTCCACCAAAAACCTGTTAGAACTGATGAACGAATTCAGTAAAGGTTCAGGACACAAAATCAACATACAAAAAATCAGTTGCATTTATATACACCAATGGTGAACAATCTAAAAAAGAAATCAAGGAAGTAATCGCATTTACAATAGCTGCAAAGACTATAAAATGCCAGCACCAGGCAGACGACTCACAATTGTAATCCCAGAATTCTGGGAGGCTGAGGTGGGAGGACTGCTTGAGCCCAGCAGTTCAAGACCAGCCTGGGCAACATGGCATGGCTCGGTCTCTATTAAAAAAAAAAAAAAAAATTAGCCACGCATGATGGCACACACCTGTAGATCCGGCTACTCAAAAGAGGCTGAGGCAGGAGGACCCCTTGAGCCCAGGAGTTCAAGGCTGCTGCATGAGCTACGATTGCACCACTGTACTCCAGCCTGGGCAACAAAATGAGATTCCATCTATGAAAAAAAGAGAAAATAAAAAGTAACTAAAAGTGTGAAGGAGCTATACAAGGAAAACTGTAACACACTGATGAAACAAACTGTAGAGGATACAGAAAAAAATGGAAAGATATCCCATGCTTCTGGATTAGAAGAATATTGTTAAAATGACAATACTACCCAAAGCAATTTACAATTAAGAGAAACCCTTATCAAAATACCAATGACATTCATCACAAAAATAGAAAAAAAATCCTAAAATTTATATGCAACCACAAAAGACTTCAAACAGCCAAACAAATACTGACCAAAAAGAACAAAGCTGGAATCATCACGCTGCCCGACTTCAAAATACACTGCAAAGCTATCATAACCAAAACACACACACACACACACACACACACACACACACACACACACACACACACACACACAGATCAATGGAGGAGAACAGAGAACCTCAATACAAATCTACACATTTACAGACAACTCATTTTCAACAAAGGCACCAAAAGCATACAACAATGGGAAAATAACAGTCTTTTCAATAAATGCTGCTGGGAAAACTGAATAACCATATGCAGAATAAAACTAGATGCCATCTCTCAGCATAAAAAAAATAAAGTCAAAACAGATTAAAGACTTACATTTAACACCTGAAACTATAAAACTAGTAGAGGAAGACACTGGGGAAACAATCCAGGACATTGGTCTGGATAAAGATTTCTTTGGAAGACCTCAAAGGCACAGGCAATAAGAGCAAAAATAAACATATCAGATTACATCAAGCTAAAAAGCTTCTCCACAGCAAAAGAAACAATCAACAAAGCAAAGAGACAATCTACAGTATGGGAGAAAATATTTACAAACTATCCACCTGGGATTAATAATCAGAATATATAAGGAACTCAAACTTGATAACGAAAAAAAATCCAATAAAAAAATCGGCAAAAGGTCAGAATAGATGTTTCTCAAAAAAAAAAAAAAAAAAAAAAAAAGACATACAAATGGCCAAAAGGTATATGAAAAAATGCTCAACATCACTAATCATCAGAGAAATACAAATCACACATAACCACAATGAGATACCATCTCACCTCATTTAGAGTGGCTTTTAGAAAAAGGACAGGGAATAACAAATGCTGATGAGGATGTGGTGAAAAGTTAACCCTTATATGCAGTTAGTGGGAATGTAAATTAGTACAGCCACTACAGAGAACAATATTAAGGTGTGGTGGTTCATGCCTGTAATCCCAAAACTTGAGGCTGTGGTGGGAGATCACCTGAGACCAGGAGTTCCAAACCAGCCTGGGCAACACAGCAAGACCTGTCTGTATACACATGCACACACAAAACACCTGTCTGAACCTGGCAAGACCTGTCTGCGCGTGCACATACACACACACCCACACACACAACCGGTCAGGGACAGTGGCTCATGCCTGTAATCCCAGCTCTTTAGGAGGCCAAGGCAGGCAGATCACTTGAGGTCAGGCGTTTGAGACCAGCCTGGCCAACATGGTGAAACTGTCTCTACTGAAAATACAAAAATTAGCTGGGCATGGTGGCATGCACCTGTAGTCCCAGCTACTCCAGAGGCTGAGGTAGGAGAATTGCTTGAACCCGGGAGGTGTATGTTGCAGTGAACCAAGATCGTGCCACTGCACTCCAGCCTGAGTGACAGAGTGAGACTCTGTCTCAAAAAATCAAACAAACAAACAAAAAAACTTAGCCAGGTGTATTAGTGGAGGCCTATAATCCTGGCTACTCAGGAAGCTGAGGTGGGAGGATCACCTGAGCCCAGGAAGTCAAGGCTGCAGTGAGCCATGATTATGCCATGGCACTCTAGTCTGGGTGACACAGCAAGACTACCTCAAAAACAAAAACAAAGTATGGGGGTTTCTCAAAAAATTAAAAATAGAACTACCATCTGATCTGGAATTCTATTGGGTATATATCCAAAAGAAAGGAAATCAATATATTTGAAGAGATATATCTACACTCCCTTGTTTACCGCAGCACTACTCACAATAGCCAAAATATGGAATCAACCAAACTGGTCGATAATGAAGGAATTAATAAAAAAAAAAATACGGTATATATAGACAGTGGATTACTATTCAGCCATAAAGAAGAATGAAATCCTGTCATTTGCAGCAACTGGATAGAACTGGAGGTCATCATGAAAGTGAAATAAGCCAAGCACAGCAGACAAATACCCCATATTCTCACACATGGGAGCTAAAAAAGTGGATCTCATGAGCATAGAGTACAGACTGGTGGTTACTAGAGGCCAGAAGTGTAGGAAGGAGACAGGAATAGAGGTTGATTAGGCTGCATGAGGTGGCTCATGCCTGTAATCCCAGCACTTTGGGAGGCCAAGGCGGGCGGATCACCTGAGATCAGGAGTTCGAGACCAACCTGGCCAATATGGTAAAACCCCGTCTCTACTAAAACTACAAAAATTAGCCAGGCATGGTGGTGCACCCCTTAATCCTAGCTACTCGGGAGGCTGAGGCAGGACAATCACTGGAACCTGGGAGGAGACAGAGGTTGCAGTGAGCCAAGATCATCCCACTGCATTCCATTCCAGACTGGGTGACAGCAAGACTCCATCTCCAAAAAAAAAAAAAAAAAAAAAAAAAGACAGGTTGATTCCTGGGTAAAATATACAGTTAGAAGAAATAAGAACTGGTGTCCAATAGATCAGTAGGGTGACTACACTTAACACTCATCTATCATACATTTCAACCCAGCTAAGAGAATAACTTGATGTTTCTACAATAAAGATAAATATTGGCAGGGCGCAGTGGCTCATGCCTGTAATCCCAGCACTTTGGGAGGCCGAGGCGGGCGGATCCCCTGAGGTTGGGAGTTCAAGACCAGCCTGTCATCTATCATACATTTCAACCCAGCTAAGATAATAACTTGATGCTTCTACAATAAAGATAAATATTGGCCGGGCGCAGTGGCTCATGCCTGTAATTCCAGCACTTTGGGAGGCCAAGGCGGGCGGATCCCCTGAGGTTGGGAGTTCAAGACCAGCCTGACCAACATGGAGAAACCCCGTCTCTACTAAAAACACAAAAAATTAGCCAGGCGTGGTGGCGCATGCCTGTAATCCCAGCTACTTGGGAGGCCGAGGCAGGAGAATCACTTGAACCCAGGAGGCGGAGGTTGCGGTGAGCTGAGATCACGCCACTGTATTCCAGCCTGGGGAAAAAGAGCGAAACTCTATCTTAAAAAAAAAAAAAAAAAAAGATAAATATTTAAGGTGACAGATATCCTACTTAACCTGATTTGATTATGTGAATGTATCAAATTATCACATGTACTCTGAAAATATGTTCATCTATTATGAGTCAAAAAAATTTTTTCTGGATTGTAAAATATGGTGTGGGAGATTCTGGGGCCACCAAGTCTGTGGGTAAAGGTATTCCCTTGTCTGGATCATGTAAAGACATCCCTGCAATATGTCACTTCAGGTTATTTCACCTAATACCGCCTACCACTAAAAAGGAGCAATGAGCCATGACTATGCCCTTGCACTCCAGCCTGGGTGATCCAGCAAGACTCTGTCTCAAAAAAGAAAAAAAAAACCCAGTATGGAGGTTTCTCAAAAACTACCATGTATAGACCTCTTGAATTTTGGAGGCAACATATACATTCGCAGGTGCTTTAACGAGCCCACACAGTTACCTGTAAGGATTCTAGTTTCAACTGTAGGCAAGAGCAATTTCAGGCAGCACCGCAAGCTTCCCAAGCACTTGGTTCACCTAATCCAGCAGACCCAATGATACTTAACATGTCCATGTTAAATAGCATGTTATTTATTGGAAGACTGTGGCATGTACCAACAGAAGATGTAGAGTACAGCCCTCTGGTATTCCAGAGTCAACCCACGTCCTCTTGTGCAGATTAACTGGTTTTTTTTTTTTTTTTTTGAGAAAGAGGTTGTGATTAGCCACTAGCACATGATAAGAGAACGAACAACTAATCATGGGACATGAAGTAACTAAGGCAGAACTGAGTAATTTGAGACTTTCTGGTCCCCAAAGCATGAAGTACATACTGTCACCTATTATCAAACAATGGTTGTCAGCTTCTCCTCTGGACCCAATTCTAAGTTTGTAGGAAATCGCATGAAATAATGGAATATTTACACACACCATGAGAATCCAATCAGAAATATCTGATTGTATGACTTTCTAAGTGAGTGTGACTCTCTGAAAGTCAATATAATAGACAATAATAACTGTTCTAGGTAAAAAAGACACTGAAGACACTAACAATTGCAATGTAAAACTCTTGAATGGATCTTAGATCCAAAAGCACCCAAGAGCATACGCTGAATCAATGCGGAGAACTTCACTTATTACGCAAAGCAGACATTAGATGACATTTTTTATTCAAGTGAAATACTAGCACTGTGGTTTTAGTATGACAGTGTCTTTTAGGAGGTGCATTACCAAGTATTTAAAGGTTAAGCATCACGTGTACAATTCATGCTCAATTTACACTCAAATTGTTCACCATAAGATTTGCCTAAGGAGAAAGAAAAAAAAACACAAGGCTAAAAAATTAAGTAAATCTGCTATGTCTGCGTATGTCAGATGTTCAAGCTTTCCTTAGGATCAAATTTTTCAGAAAAAAAATATAAAAACTACACTTAGTCCAAACATGCTCTTAATAATAATAAATCATATAGATACTAGATATTTTATTACAGTGATACTAGAAAAATATCCTGATTATAATAACAAATAATTCTAGTGTCAGTGTAATAAAGCCTCCATCCTTTCTTCCTGGTTCCTAGAGGCCCCTGTTTTGAAGCTCTGTGGGGAAGTACAGACCTAAGAACTTCAGATGAAGAGAATAGTTGAGTATTATGGCCTTCCTTTTTTCTTTTTTCTGAGACAGTTTCGCTCTTGTGGCCCAGGCTGGAGTGCAGTGGCAGGATCTCGGCTCAATGCAACCTCCGCCTCCCGGGTTCAAGCGATTCTCCTGCCTCAGCCTCTGGAGTAGCTATGTAAGATACAATATATTTCTCTGAATTTCTCTTCAAAAGTTCAGCCTGTTAACTTCCTTGTTCTTTGTTCTCAAACTCAGCTTTCCTGTTCTCCATGCCTCCTTGCCTCTAGTTACTGTAAACAACCTTCCTGTCCGCTCTAATCAATAACTCACCTCTGTTCCCTTGGCTACCCATTCTGCACCTATTCCACTCTTCGAAACCGCACGTCCCACCATGGTGACTCACACATCACCCTACCCTTCCTTATTTGGGGAAAATATTCAATAGGGTCAGTTTAGATTGTGCGGTCCGACCCTAACCCATGGGGGAGTGACACAGAGGTAGGGACCCTGTCTTAGAAATGAAAACCCCTTCCCCTCCCTTATGCAGTGTACTCTCGCCATCGCTCCATCCATGAGACTCACCCTTCTATAGCAGTAAATTGCGTTGCTGAGAAAACTTTTGCCTGAGTGCTGGTTTCACTTTGCAGCACCAAGCATTTTATTTTTTTATCTCCAACAGCTGGGATTACAGGGGCCCGCCACCACGCCTGGCTAATTTTTGTATTTTTAGTAGAGACAGGGTTTTACCATGTTGGCCAGGCTGGTCTTGAACTCCTGACCTCAGGTGATCTGCCTGCCTCTGCCTCCCAAAGTGCTACAATTACAGGTGTGAGCCAGCGCGGCTGGCCGGGCTTTCTTAAGTAGAAAGGCTTGCAGCTGGTAACAACTAGAAAAAAAATAACCTGCAAGAAAATAAAAATAAAAAACTAAAGGCTTACAGTCTACATGTGTTCATATTTACACACAAAAATAGGCACACTCTAAACAACTATACGTTTTTTCCAGCTGAATGTAATGTGTCAAAAATAAGTGGCGAGTGGATCACTTGAGGTCAGCAGCTCGAGACCAGCCTGGCCAACATGGTGAAACCCCGTCTCTACCAAAAATATAAAAAATTAGCTGGGTGTGGTGGTGCACGCCCAGAATCCCAGCTACTAGGAGGCTGTGGCAGGTGAATCATGTTATAAATAAAGTTTCAGTGCCACAAAAAAAAAATAGTACTCGAATATAAAATTTTCTTTTCTCAGCAAGGCAATTTCCTTCTATACAAGGGTGTGCCCTCACAGATGGAGCAATGGTGAGCGCACACCACGACAAGGGAGGGGAACGGGTTCTTACTCTTGAGGAATGTGGCCCCTGCCGGTGTGTCGTTCCCCTATGGCTAGGGTTAGACCCCACAGGTTAAACTAATTCCGATTAGCTAATTTAAAGAGAGTGACGGGGTGAATGGCTTGGTGGGAAAAATGGTTGTAACAGAGCAGTAAATTGGAATGAGTCAGGGTGGAAAATGAGTCAGGGCGGAGCAGATAATAGAAATGAGTCTGGCTGGAGCAGGTAACCAGAATGAGTCAGGGTGGAGCAGGTGATGGAAAAAGGTTGCTTTACGGGGAAGTTTAAAAGTAGATGGCAAAGAATTAAACATACTGACATATTGATTCTTTAGAAAGAAATTTAAAACTCACATCTAACAATCACTTGAACCCGGGAGGTGAAAGTTGCAGTGAGCCAAACATCGTGCCACTGCACTCCAGTGTGGGTGACAGAATAAGACTCCAAAAGAAAAAAAAAAAAAGTAAAGGACATCAAGACAACGCCAGATTCTCAGATGAGATATTTTTTAGCAAATGAATGGAAGTCACAGCCCTTTTGAAACCATTTTTCTGCCGGTGCTCACCAGGTACACGCCCGAAAAGCCAGGTTCCGGACGCGGGACGTTGCGGGGCCAGAGCCAACCTCACTAGAACAGTAGAAATCCTTTTCCTTTCGGAAAGAAAAAAACTCACAAAGGTTGCTTTCCAAGCTTTTCAAGAGGGGAGCACAGCGGATGAAAGCACTCAAGAAAACACCCCGCGGAGGCGGGACAGACTCACTTCCCGAAGGGGCTCCTGACGGGGATAGACGGAGTGTGCGGCCTCTCGGAACTGGCCAGAAGCCGCACCGGGAGGGCCGACGGCCAGTGAAACAAGGCGGATCCGAGAGGCTCCTGGGCGACCGCGCCCAGTCCTTCCTTTGCCGCCCCCCTGCTAGCTCCAGGACCCCCAAGAAGGTGGAACTCACCACAGGCCGGGTGGATTCCACCAGGATAAAGGCGAAATGGCACTGACCATGCGGAACCGCAGCCGGTAAAGATGGCGGTGGCGCGCTGACGTCACTTCCGCTCCGAGCCACCGGCCGGGTGGGGCTCCAGGACTTAAGTTTCAGCCACGTAGGACCTGATCGAACACAGAAATTCTAGTTTCCTTAATCGTGGGTGCGGACGGGCCTGGGGTTGGCTCAGGGAGCGGGATGCATAAACAGGTTCAGAGAAAAAGATGAGGTTAGAACCGGGCCTCTGGAGGGAACTGTGGGCGAGGGGTGGGGCCCGTACTTGGGGGCGATTTAGAGGTGGGAGCCGGCCTAGCCCGCCTTTCAGGTGGCCAGAAGGGCTGGAAGGGCGGGGATGGGGGATAGGACGCACCCCAGAGGATGCTCCTCCAAAGCTAATCCCAGGCGGGCTCGGTGGCCTTCCAGCACTTTGGGAGGCAGGTGGATAGCTTGAGTCCAAGAGTTCCAGACCAGCCTGAGCAAAATGGCAAGACTGTGTCTTTTTTTTTCTTTTTTTGAGACAGAGTTTCGCTCTTGTTGCCCAGGCCCGCACTCGGCTGGACCCTGTCTCTATTAAAATATATATATATGGCCAGGCGCCGTGGCTCATGCCTGTAGTCCCCGCACTTTGGGAGGCCGAGGCGGGCGGATCACCTGAGGTCGGGAGTTTGACACCTGCCTGGCCAACATGGTGAAACCCCGTCTCTACTAAAAATACAAAAATTAGCTGGGTGTGGTGGCGGGCGCCTGTAATCTCAGCTACTCAGGAGGCTGAAGCAGGAGAATCGCTTGAACTCGGGAGGCGGAGGTTGCGGTGAGCCTAGATTGTGCCACTGCACTCCAGTCTGGGGGACAAGAGCGAGACTTGGTCTCAAAAAACGTGTGTGTGTGTGTGTCTATGTAAAGCTTTTTTGTATGCCACTCCTCATGTTCCTGGAGCCTTTCCATGAATCTTCCATATTGATAAACCTGCCAGTGATAGACCAGTGAATGGCATGGTCTATCTCTTCTATTCAGTCATTCTTTCTGTGTGCCTTTATTTTTTCTTTTTTTTTTTCCTTTTCAGACGGAGTCTCCCTCTGTCCACCAGGCTGGAGTGCAATGGTGCAGTCTTGTCTCGCTGCAAGCTCCGCCTCCCGGGTTCACGCCATTCTCCTGCCTCAGCCTCCCGAATACCTGGGACTACAGGCGCCCGCCACCACACCAGGCTAATTTTTTTGTGTTTTTAGTAGATACAGGGTTTCACTGTGTTAGCCAGGATGGTCTCAATCTCCTGACCTCGTGATCCACCCGCCTCGGCCTCCCAAAGTGCTGGGATTACAGGCGTGAGCCACCGCACCCAGCATATTTTTTCATTCTTTATTTTATAGAACCTCCTGTTTCCATTGTGTTTTCTTTTTACTTTTTTTTTTTTTTTTTTTTTTGAGACGAAGTCTCACTCTGTCGCCCGGGCTGGAGCAGTGGCGCGATCTCAGCTCACTGCAACCTCCGTCCCCGGGGTGCAAGCGATTCTCCTGCCTCAGCCTCCCAAGTAGCTGGGATTACAGGTGGCTGCCACTACACCCAGCTAATGTTTTCTATTTTTAGTAGAGAGGGTGTTTCACCATGTTGGCCAGGCTGGTCTCAAACTCCTGACCTTGTGATTTGCGTAACTCAGCCAGGCAGGACACTGGGAGTATAGGTGAAGGGGGCCAGCCCCTACACACCTGTGGGTGTTTCTCGTCAGGTGGGACAAGAGACTGAGAAAATAAATAAGACACAAAGTATAGAGAAAGAACAATGGACCCAGGGGACCGGCACTCAGCATCTGGAGGACCCGCACCAGCACTGGTCTCTCAGTTCCCTCAGTATTTATTGATTACCATTTTCACTATCTCAGCAAGGGGAATGCAGGAGGAGAATAGGGTGATAGTGGGGAGAAGGTCAGCAAGAAAACATGTGAGCAAAGGAATCTGTGTCACAAATAAGTTCAAGGGAAGGTACTATGCCTGGATGGGCACGTAGGCCAGATTTATGCTTCTCTCCACCCAAATATCTGTGTAGTAAAGAATAACAGAGGTAAAGAATAACAGAGCAGCGTTGCCACCAGCATGTCTCGCCTCTATCCACAACGCAGTTTTCTCCTATCTCAGAATAGAACAAATGTACAATCGAGTTTTATACCAAGACATTCCATTCCCAGGGGCATGCAGGAGACGGAGGCCTTCCTCTTTTACTAATCCTCCTCAGCACAGACCCTTCATGGATGTCAAGCTGGGGGACAGTCAGGTCTTTCCCGTCCCACGAGGCCATATCTCAGGCTGTCTCAGTGGGGAGAAATGTTGGACAATACCCGGCTTTCCTGGGCAGAGGTCCCTGTGGCTTTTCGCAGTGCATGGTGCCCCTGGTTAATCGAGAATGGAGAATGGCGATGACTTTTACCCAGCATACTGCCTGTAAACATACTGTTAACAAGGTACATCCTGCACAGCCCTAGATCCCTTAAACCTTGATTCCATACAAAATATGTTTCTGTGAGCACAAGGTTGGAGCTAAAGTTACAGATTAACAGCATCTCAAGGCAAAACAATTGTTCAGGGTACAGATCAAAATGGAGTTTCTTATGTCTTCCTTTTCTACATAGACACAGTAACAGTCTGATCTCTCTTTTCCCTACAATAGGCATGAGCAACTGCACATGGCCACATTTTCAATCAAATAATACTTTTCTATATAAATCTTGATTTTTTTTTTTGTCCTCATCAAGTATGTATTTCTGGCTGGGCACGTTGGCTCATGCCTGTAATCCCAGCACTTTGGGAGGCCAATATGGGAGGATCGTTTGAGGCCAGGAGTTGGAGACCAGCCTGAGCAACACAGCAAAAACTTTTTTTAAAAAAATTCCTTTTTTCGGCCGGGCGTGGTGGCTCAAGCCTGTAATCCCAGCACTTTGGGAGTCGAGGCGTAGGATCATTTAGGTCAGGAGATCTCCAGACCATCCCATAACATGAGGAAACCCCGCCTCTACTAAAAATACAAAAACTAGCTCGGCGTGGTGGTGGCGCCTGTAGTCCCAGCTCGAAACAGGCAGGAGAATGGCGAACTTGGGAGGCGGAGGTGCTTGCAGTGAGCCGAGATCGCCCCACTGCACTCCAGCCTGGTGACACAGCGAGACTGGCCTCAAAAAAAAAAAAATTCCTTTTCTCGGGCCGGCATGGTGGCTCAAGCCTGTAATCCCAGCATCTTTGGGAGGCCAAACACGGTGGATCACGAGGTCAGAGACGAGACCATCCTGGCTAACACGGTGAAACCCCCGCCTCTATTAAGAAATACAAAAACTAGCCGGGCGAGGGAGTGATGCCAGTCCCAGCTACCTCGGGAGGCTGAGGCAGGAGAATGAGCGTGAACCTGGGAGGCGGAGCTGCAGTGAGCTGATCCGCCACTGACTTCCAGTCAGACCCACCCAAAAAAAAAAAAAAAAATTCCTTTTTTCTTTTTCTTTTTTTTTTTTTTTGAGATGAGTCTCGCCTGTTGCCCAGGCTGGAGTCCACTGGCACAATCTTGGCTCACTGCAACCTCTGCTCCCTGGTTCAAGAGATTCTTCTGTCTCAGCCTCCCGAGTACCTGGGACTACAAGCCCATGCCACAATGCCCAGCTAATTTTTGTATTTTTAGTAGAGACATGGTTTCACCATATTGGCCTGGCTGGTCTTGAACTCCTGACCTCATGATCCGCCCACTTGGGCCTCCCAACATGCTGGGATTACAAGCGTGAGCCACTACGCCTGGCCAAAAATATGTATTTCTATTGTTATTTTTCTGATCTTACCACATGGGCCAGGACCACATTTCCTACGTTGTAAAATGGCACTAATACCAGACATTCTCCCCAAGTTTATTCAGAAATGTAACATAATCCCAATTAAAATACCAAAAGTTTTTCTGGAGTTAGGTACATTGATACTAAAAGTTTATATGGAAGAAGAAAATCTGATGATAAGCAAGAAAACAAAAACAAGGCCGGGCACTGTGGCTCATGCCTGTAATCACAGCACTTTGGGAGGCTGAGGCAGGCAGATCACAAGGTCAGGAGATCAAGACCATCCTGGCCAACATGGTGAAACCGTGTCTCTACTAAAAATACAAAAATTAGCTGGTCATGGTGGCACACGCCTGTAGTCCCAACTACTCGGGAGGCTGAGGCAGGATAATCACTTGAACCCGGGAGGCGGAGGTTGCAGTGAGCTGAGATCACGCCATTGCACCCCAGCCTGGGACAGAGGGAGACTGTGTCAAAAAAAAAAAAAAAAAAAAACAAAAACAAAAGCAATGATGAGCAACAGATATTAAAACATACTATTGACAGTTTTCACCCAAGACAAAGAATTAAATTATTTTAAAATAAATTAAAAAATACTATAAAGTCTCTATAATTAAAACTATGTGGTACTAGTGCATGAAGCAGAAACAGACTAATAAAATATCTATAAATAGACCCAAGAACATGTAGAAATTTGGTTCATAAATGTGGTATTTTGCTGGATGTGGTAGCTCACCCCTGTAATACTAGCACTTTGGTAAGTCAAGGCAGGAGGATCGCTTGAGATCAGGAGTTCAAAACCAGCCTGGCCAACATGGTGAAACCTCATCTCTACTAAAAATACAAAAAATAGGCTTGGCACAGTGGCTCACACTTGTAATCCCAGTACTTTGAGAGGCCGAGGTGGGCGAATCACCTGAGGTTGGGAGTTCGAGACCAGCCTGACCAACATGGAGAAACCCCGTCTCTACTAAAAATACAAAAGTAACCGGGTGTGGTGTCACGTGCCTGTAATCCCACCTACTCGGGAGGCTGAGGCAGGAGAATTGCTTCAACCCAGGAAGCAGAGGTTGTAGTGGGCCGAGATTGCGCCATTGCACTCTAGCCTGGGCAACAAGAGTGAAACTCCGTTTAAAAAAAAAAAAGTGTTGTTTCAGATCGATAGACTAAAAAATGCCATTTGTAATGTAAAGTCTAAGACAGTTGGTTAGCCATCAGAGAAAAGATGAAATTAAATCTATACTTCACAGCATATACAACAATATACTCCAAATGGACTAGTGATCTAAATGTGAAAAATAAAACCATACATGTATGTAAGGTGTTCAAGTTATTTCTTGGATGAGTAAGGAAAAAGATGTAACTACAAGGCAGCAATAGCATACAAGCTTTACTTGGGATGTGCTTTGACAGGTTAGCAGTGGGGGAGGGAGCAAACAGCAAGAGAGTATTCACAGGCTTCTACCTGTGGGTCGCTTCTCAGAAAGGGTGGAAAGGAAGAGAGACTCCCGGAGGAGAAAGGGAATCAAAGAGGGTGCTTATAAATAACTAAATGATGATACTCACCAGACTGGCAGCATATCTTCCAGTTAAAAAGCTCTGAAGGGCCGGCGAGGTGGCTCACGCCTATAATCCCAGCACTTTGGGAGAGCAGCGGGGCGGATCACGAGGACAGGTGTTCGAGACCAGCCTGACCAAAATGGTGAAACCCCATCTCTACTAAAAAATACAAAAATTAGCCAGGCATGGTGGCGTGCGCCTGTAATCCCAGCGACTCAGAAAGCTGAGGCAGGAGAATCACTCGAAGCTGGGAGCCGGAAGTTGCAGTGAGTTGAGGTCTTGCCACTGCACTCCAGCCTGGGCAACAGAGTGAGACTCCGTCTCAAAACAAACAAACAAAAAAACAAAAACAAAAACAAAACAAATGAAAAATAAAAAGCTCTGTAGGACAGCAGGGGGATGGGGTTTTCAAAGAAGGTACACTTGAAATGGCTAAAAATAAGCTCATTCAGGCTATGTTTCAAACAATCAAGTGTGTTAAAATTGCAGTTGGGCAGGGATTGGCTATTGTGAATACTAGTGAGATAAACATTGGTGTACAAATATTTCTTTGAGCACCTGCTCTCAACACTTTTGGATATATATGCCAAAGTGGAATGTCTGGATCATATGATAATTCTGTTTAATTTTTTTGTTTGTTTGAGACAGGGTCTCACTCTGTTGTCTAGGCTGGAACGCAGTGACATGATCATAGATCACTGCAGTCCTTAACCTACTGAACTCAGGTAATCCGCCCACCTTAGCCTCTCAAGTAGCAGGGATTACAAGTGCATGCCACCACCATGCTTGGCTGACTTAAAAAAATTTTTTTGTAAAGATGAAATCTCACCATATGCCCAGGCTGGTCTTGAACTCCTAGTCTCAAGGAATCCCCTGCCCTGAGCCTCCCAAAGTGCTGGGATTACAGGTGTGAGACATCACATCCAGTAAGGTGTTGGTTTTCATTTTCATGATGTTTAGTGATGTTGAGCATCTTTTTGTGAGCATCATTTCCTGTGCTTATTGGCCATCTGTGTATCTTCTTTGGTGATACTATTCAAGTCCTTTTTCTGTATTTGAATTGGGTTTTGTTGTTGTTACTCTTGGGTTCTAGAAATTTTAAAAAGAAACTGAATATTTGTCCCCAGTCAGATACAGGACTTGCAAATATTTTCTCCCATTTGTAGATTGTCTTTCCACTCTCTTGTTATTATGCTTTGAAGCACAAAATTTGTATTGATTAGGTTTAACTCATAATTTTTCTTGTGTTGCCTGTATGGTTGATGACATAACTAAGAAGTCATTTCCAATTCCAATATCATGAAGCTTTCTCACCTATGTTTCCTTCTAATAGTTTTCCAGCTCTAGCTCTTACACTACACTTAGGTTTTTGATCCATTTTTTAAAAATCATGCCACATTATTATTAAGACAGAGGCTTGCTCTGTCGCCCAGGCTGGAGTGCAGTGGCACGATCTCAGCTCGCTGCAACCTCTGCCTTCCAGGTTCAAGTGATTCTCCTGCCTCAGCCTCCTGAGTAGTTGGGATTACAGGTGCACGCCACCATGCCCGGCTACTTTTTGTATTTCTTTTTAGTAAAGACAGGGCTTCACCATGTTGGTCAGGCTGGTCTCGAACACCTGACCTCGTGATCCACCCTCCTCGGCCTCCCAAAGTGCTGAGATTACAGGCGCATGCCACCACGCCTGGCTACTTTTTGTATTTCTTTTTAGTAGGGACAGGACTTCACCATGTTGGTCAGGCTGGTCTTGAACACCTGACCTCGTGATCCACCCACCTCGGCCTCCCAAAGTGCTGGGATTACAGGAGTGAGCCACTGTGCCCAGCCATGCCACATTATTTTAAATTACATATGAAGATCTAAAATGTCACTCGGGGACCATTTCATCCACTCAAGACTCTGTTTGGCCACCAGTCTTTTGTCTATCTCTTCTGCAATGGTGAGGCGGATACCCTTTCCTTGGGGAAGAGAAATCCGTGGTCTGTGGCCCTTGCCAGTGACAAAAATGTTGGAAAGTAGAGTGGCAAAGCTGTTGCCATTGGCATCTTTCACGTGAACCACGTTGAAAGATCGAGGGTGCTACTCTGTTGTTGATCATGTCCATTCTTCCCAGGTTACCACTTCCAGTCAGCATACACAGGTTACCAGTGTCAATCTTGATGAAATCAGTAATCTTGCCAGTCTCCAAATCAATCTGAATGGTATCATTCACCTTGATACAGGGATCAGGGTAGCAGATGGCGTGAGCATCATGAGTCAGCAGATGAGGGATTCCTTTTGTGCCCACAAAGATTCTTCTCAGTTTGCAAAACTTGTACTTGACTTCCTCAGGTGTAGTACGTTGTACAGCAAAGTGACCCTTGGTGTCACAGGTCAGATGGAAATTCTCTCCCATCTTGTCAATGTTGATAACATCCATGAATCCAGTGGGGTATGTTATATCAGTTCGGACCTTGCCATCGATCTTAACGAACGGCTGCATGAAAATCTTCTTTACTTCATCTCCTGTCAGGGCATACTTAGGTCTGTTCCTTAGGAAAATGATGAGGGGGAGACACTTTCTCAACTTGTGGGGACCGGTGGATGGATGAGGAACAAACAGACTGGTCAATTTATGCAACATTCAATGCTTTGGAGCTGCTACCCCCTTCAGATGCCTCTTGGGACCACAGGCCATGGCTGCATTAGGCAAGGAAAGTGCTCTTGATCCTTTTTTTTTTTAGACGAAGTTTTGCTCTTGTTGCCCAGGTTGGAGTGCAAGGCGCTATCTCAGCTCACTGCAACCTCCGCCTCCCCGGTTCAAGCAATTCTCCTGCCTCAGCCTCAAGAGTAGCTGAGATTACAGGTGCCCTCCACCACACCCGGTTAATTTTTGTATTTTTAGTAGAGGCGGGGTTTCACCATATTGGCCAGGCTGGTCTTGAACTCCTCACCTTGTGATTCACCTGCCTCGGCGTCTCAAAGTGCTGAGATTACAGGCGTGGACCACCGTGCCCGGCCTTGATCCATTTTAAGTTCATTTTATATATGGTATAAGGTTAGGGTCTAACTCCCTTCTTACGCATGTCTATATCCAGTTTTTCTGCTAACACTTCTCCCCCACCTCCCACCACAAGATTTATTGATCAATCATTGACAAATAAAAACTGTATAAAGTGTGCAATGTGATGTTTTGTATAAACATTGTGAAATGATTACCACTATCATACTAATTTATGCATCCATCACTTCACAGTTACCTTTTTTACTGTGTTGAGAACACTTAAAAACTACTTTCTTAGCAAATTCCAAGTATATGACACAGGTGGTTTTTTTGGGTTTTTTTTTTGTTTTTTAAGTCGGAGTCTTACTCTGTCACCAGGGTGGAGTTCAATGGCGTGATCTCGGTTTACTGCAACCTCTGCCTCCCGGATTCAAGAGATTCTCCTGCCTCAGCCTCCTGAGTAGCTGAGATTACAGGTGCACACCACCACACTGGGCTAATTTTTTGTATTTTCAGTAGAGGCGGGCTTTCACCATGTTGGCCACGATGGTCTTGATCTCTTGATTCCCCCCACCTCAGCCTCCCAAAGTGCTGGGATTATAGGCGTGAGCCACCGCCCGGCCGGACAATACAGTATTGTTAACTAAAATCTCCATGCTGTACATTTAAATCCCTGAATTTTTTCATCTTGTAATTGAAAGTTTATACCCTTTGACTAACGTCTCCCCAGTCTCTCCTCATTCTCCCATTCCCTGGCAACCAAATTTTTTTTTCTTTTTTTTTCAGATGGAGTCTCGTTCTGCACCCAGGCTGGAGTGCAGTGGCAGGATCTTGGCTCCCTGCAGCCTCTGCCTCCTGGGTACAAGGGATTTTTGTGCTTCAGCCTCCTGAGTAGCTAGGATTATAGGTGCCCACCACCATGCCTGGCTAATTTTTGTATTGTTAGAAGAGACGTAGTTTTACCATGTTGGCCAGGCTGTTCTCGAACTCCTGACCTCGTGATCCACCCACCTCAGCCTCCCAAAGTGCTGGGATTGCAGGCGTGAGCCACCGCCCCTGGCCAACATTCTCTTCTTTGCTTCTATGAGTCAAGGGCTATGTGGTTATGTCAGAGCCCACATATATGTGAGATTATACAAGATTTCCTTCTCTTTTTTAGGCTAAATAATATTCACGTGTATATATCACATTTTCTTCATTCCTAAATGTCCAGGAATATTTAGGTTATTTCCATATCTTGTCTATTATGTTCTAAGAAGTTTGCAATGAACGTGGGATTGCAGATATCTCTTCAAGATACTGACGTCATTTCCTTTGGAAATACACTCAGTAGTGGGATTACTGGATCATGATGGTATTGTTAACGGAAAGGAGTCTGGTCTCCTTTCCTATGCGCTGCTCCATTGAGTATACCTATGGTTATTTATTGATTATATGCTAAATAAGGGGTGGGGTGTCCAGAAGTTTTTCAGGAAAGGGGCAGAGATTTTCTGGAACCTAGCATCCTTCCCTTTTAGACTATCTAGGTAAACTTCCAAACATTGCTGTGACATTTGTACGAAGTCATGGAGCTGATGGGACTGTCTTTTAGCATGCTAGTGCATTATAATTAACCTATAATTAGCAGTGAGGATGACCAGAGGTCACATTTGTCAACATCTTGGATTTGATAGAACTTGACCAGGTTCTTTACCACATCCTGTTTTACCAGCAAGGTCTTTATGACCTGTATTTTGTGCCAACCTCCTATCTCTTCCTGTGACTAAGAATGCCTAACCTCCTGGGAATGTAGCCCAGCAAGAAAATTAAAACTGCCCTTTCTCCATTGAAGGTTGTTGGCATCACTGTGAAAAGCCATTTGATTATATCTGTGAGGGTTTATTTCTGGGGTCTCTATGTTATAACAATGGTCTTCATGTCTAGTTATGCCTATACCACGTTGTTTTGATTACTATAGCTTTGTAATACTATTTTTTCTGCTTTTTTCTTGAGACAGGGTCTCACTCTGTTGCCCAGGCTGGAGTGCAATGGTGCGATCACAGCTCACTGCAGGGTCAACTTCCTGGGCTCAAGGGATCCCTCCTACCTCAGCTCCTGAGTAGCTGGGACTACAGCTATGCACCACCATGCCGAGCTATTTTTTATTTTTATTTTTTGTAGAGATGAGATGAAGTCTCCTTAAGTTGCCCAAGCTGGTCTCAAACTCCTGGACTCAAGCAGTTTTCCTGAGTCAGCCTCCCGAATTGTTGGGATTACAGGCTAGTAACTTTTGACATTACAAAGTGTGAATTCTCCAACAATCTTTTTTTTTTTTTTTTTGAGACTAAGTCTCGCTGTTGCCCAGACCAGAGGGCAATGGCATGATCTCGGCTCACCACCACAACCTCCACCTCCCAGGTTCAAACGATTCTCCTGCCTCAGCCTCCTGAGTAGCTGGGATTACAGAAGTCTGCCACTGTGCCCGGCTAATTTTTGTATTTTTAGTAGAGATGGGGTTTTGCCATATTGGCCAAGCTGGTCTCAAACTCCTGACCTCAAATGATCCACCTGCCTTTTGGTTTCATAGGAGGCATACAATATATATGTAAGCTTACCTTGCTCTACCCAACAAACTTCTTTTTCAAGATTGCTTTCACTGTATGGACTCCAGTGAGATTCCATATGTGTGTGGTCTTTTGTTTTTTTGTTTGTTTGTTTCTTTTTTTTTTTTTTGAGGCGAGTTCCCGCCTGGTCGCCCCAGGCTGGAGGCAGTGGCTGGATCTCGCTCATTGTAAGCCCGTTTCTCCCTGGTTTGATGCCATTCTCCTGCCTCAGCCTCCTATAGGCTGGGATCTTCATGGGTATGCTTGCACTCACTCGCTAATTTTTTGTATTTTTAGTAGAGATTTTAGGTTTCACTGTGTTAGCTATAGGATGGTCTCTCATCTCCTGATCTGGCAGATCCTGGCCCTGGCCTCCCAAAGTGCTGGATTACAGGCTTCTGAGCCACCACCTGCCTGTTTGTTTTTTTGAGACGAGTCTGC
This sequence comes from Papio anubis, assembly GCF_008728515.1. Taxonomy (NCBI): domain Eukaryota; kingdom Metazoa; phylum Chordata; class Mammalia; order Primates; family Cercopithecidae; genus Papio; species Papio anubis. The sequence goes on along the minus strand of NC_044995.1, from coordinate 42,151,621 downwards.
CTCTGTCCCAGGCTGGAGTGTGGTGGCCTGATCTCAGCCCATTGTAAGCCTCCTCCCCTCCTGGGTTTACATGACCTCCTGCCCTCAGCCTCCCCGAGTAGCTGGACTACAGGCGCTCTGCCACCTTTCACGCTCTAGCTTGTTTTTAGGTTTTTAGTAGAGACGGGGTTTCACTGTGGTTGTGCCAGGATGGTCTCTCATCTCCTGGATTCCTCTGCGGATCTCACTCTGCCCTCTAGCCTCCTAAAGTGCTGGGATTATAGGCTTGAGCCACTGCCCGGCTCCGGTGGTGTGGTCTTTGTAACCTAAACTTCCGTGAGGACTTAATATGACTTTTACATTCCCCAGTACAGAGATGAAGCTCTGGTAAGCAACGTGAGAGGACTATAAAGGTGGCTGGACTATTGAGAAACAGGAATTCATTGGGGATAATTTGAGGCTGTATACTGAAGTGAGAATAAATTCATAATACTCTGGAAAAATACTACCTGGTGCAATCTGGAAACTCTTTTTAAAATTTGAGACAGTCTCCCTCTGCCCAGGGCTGGTGCAATGGCGTGATCTCTAACTCACTGCAACTCCACTTGGTTTGCTGACTCTTGTGCCTGTCTCCCCTAGTAACTGGGACTACAGGAGCACACCACCACACTCTGGTTTTTTTTTTTTTTTGAGACTGAGTCTCATTGTGTCGCCTTCAGGCTGGAGGCAGGCGCTGATCTCGGCTCACTGCAGCCTGGCCTTGGGCTCCATACTCCATTCTCCTGGGCCAGCCTCCCGAGTAGCTGACTATAGGCGCCTAATTTCGGGCCGCTATTTTTTGTATTTTTAGGTAGAGATTTGGTTCTACCTATGCACAGGATGGTCTCTGGACACTTCCTGACTGCAGGATCCACCTACTGCTCTGTGCTGGGATTACAGGTTATTTGAGCTTGTCACCGGGGCCAGTTTTTTGAGATGGAGTCTCTGGCTTTGTCCCTCAGGCTGGAGGAGGCAGTGGCTGCCCCACCACCTCGGCCCGCTAATTTTTCTGTTTTTAGGTAGAGATGGGGCTTCTCACTGCATAGCTTGTGATGGTCTCTGACCTCTCTGACTCTCGGATCCACCTGCTTCCCAGCCCTCCCAAAGTGTTAGATTACATGGAGCTCACGCTCAGCCTAATTTTTTAATTTTAGTAAAGACAGGGTTTTGGGCTTATAGTGCTGCTCCAGCCTGGTCTCAAACTCCTGAGCTTCCAGGTAATCTCCCACCCTAAAGTGTTGGGATTATGCCGGAGCCACCATGCCCGGACCTCTTTCTTTTGAGAAAGTTTTGGCTGTGTCCCCCTGTGGCTGGAACACATGCAGTGGGTACACCTGGCCACCTGCATCCACCTGTCAGGTTCAAGCAATGCCCCACTCACCTAGAGAAGCTGGGACTACAGGCATGAGCCTGGCACACCTGCCACTCTTGCATATTTTTAGAGAGATGAGTCTCACTGTTAATACCAGGGGCTGCTCCTCAAACCAAGGGAGCCCAAAGTGCTGGGGGCTAGCAGGCAGGGCCACTATGCCTGGCCTCCTGCAATTCTGTTTTCTTTTTTCTTTGAGATGGAGTTTCACTTGTTGTGCCTAGGGCTGGAGTGCAAATGGCATGATCTTGGCTAACCCTAACCTCTCGCCTCCCAGGTTCAGGATTCCTTGTTCTGCAGCCTCCCAAGCAGCCGGGAACATAGGCATGTAGCACACACGCCCTGCTAATTTTGTATTTTTAGAGACAGGCTCTACCATGCTGGCTTACAGCTGGTCTCAAAACCCTGGACTCAAGTAATCCACCTGCCTCGGCCTCCCAAGTACTGGGATTACAGGCATGAGTCACTGTGCCCAGCCACAATCCTACTTTTTAAGAAATTCTGCTTTAAAACTAGGTCCAGGGATCTAGTCTTAAACTTCTAAGAATCTGCCTTGAAGGTAAACCTTTAACAATTCAAAGAAGTTCAAGAGTATTAATTGCAGCACTGTTTGTGATTGCAATATGAATGCCTAAATGCTCTCAAGTATGAGTATCTGAATATATGGTACATCCACCAATGGAATATCATGCAGCCCTAGAAATGAATGCAGATCTCTATGAACTCACATGAAGCTGGGATTCTCACATACGGCTATAAAAATTACAACCTGTCTCAAAACAAAATAAAAATAAAAACCTGTGCTTTTAACTCTAGCTATTTTAAAATTAAAAGAATTTGTAAGCCATTTGGTCTGTGTTATTCTGTTATGGTTGTTTTGAGCCTAACTTTAAGGCAGATTGTGGCAATTGAAAAGTGGAGGTACTCGCCAATACAAAACAAACAAAAAAACTAAAAAAATGTGAAGCAGCCGAAATCTCATGTCTATAGAGGGCTATAAAATTTGATGTGCGGCTGGCCTGCCTGTAACCTGCCCCTTTGGGAGGCCAGGAGGGAGGCGGATCACGGTGCCAGGAGGATCAAGACTATGCTGGCTAACACGGGAACCCCTGCCCTCTACTTTAAAAAATACAAAATTAGCCATGCAGGGTGGCGGGGTCGTGTCCCAGCTACTCGGGAGGCTGAGGCGGAGAATGCATGTGAACTCCCAGGAGGGCGGAGCCAGGAAAAGACGAGGATCCGCCACTGCACTCCAGCCTGGGCTTACAGGAGCCAGACTGGCCCCAAAGACATAAAATTTGATGTGCAAGCTTAGAACACATTAGTATGTAAGGATCCTGGGTGGGAGGGTGTCACTTCAGAATGAGGAAATATGCCATTGGAAAAATGAAGAAAAAAGACAACCCCTTGATATGAAGCTGCGGAAGAACTCTAAGGAACCTGTAATTCTAGCATCTTTGTGGAAAGTAGAGCTTGAGAGAGATAAAATTGCATTTACCACTAACACTGTAATTAAAGTGTTAAAGGACATTATAGTTTGATTCTTCCTGGATTGCCAGGAAAATGGCAAAAGAGGAAGACTGAACTGCAGAAGAAATATAAAAAGAAAATAGAACTAGAACTCTGAGATTTGGAAAAATTCTCAGCCTATCCATACTGCAAAAAATTATAAAAACTCTGTAAAATTTCGAAGAGGAATCCTGAAATGGTGGCTGAACAATCATTTGATAAAGAGGATCATCCAGTGGGATTTATACACTATCAACCATCTTAACAGAAGTGAGGAGAGAGACTGGATTATACTAGAAGAGACACTGCCACTTACACTGTGCCACCTAAAATGGACAGAGAAGACAGAACAGGTAAGGCTGTCACACTTCATAGATTTTATAAGAAGGAGACACAGAAATAATCACTGTGAAAGTGCACTGGCAGTTAAGGATGGTTTCCTTACCTGCCATGCTCTGCAGGATCAGAACAGAAGATACCCTTGGAGGCATGCTTGCTAACAGGGGCTGGGACCGTCTAGATGACTTATCTCATACAGAAGTTGTTAATGCTATGATCTTAGGAATCTAATCACTAATGTGAGGCAGCCTGCAGTACTGACCTCACCATTCATGACCCTTCTTCACAGATGCACCCCAGACTCAGGCAACCATGGGGTTGTAGTGGAGAACCTGTAGGTTTAATTTCAGACCCTCAGGATGGCATCCAAAGCAATCCATGAAGGACATTACAACCTCTGCAAGGCATTTAAGGACAAATCTGGTGATCTTTAGTGCCGCGTAATATTAAAGGTGTAACCTATGAGTAAAAGGTAACACTCATACCCTTACTTTCCTTTAGGGCTCCCCAGTGTAAATTCTTTCATTTCAAGTCTACTTGGAATTGTGTGGAAACAGCAAATGCTTTCCCACATTCTTTACATATGAAGGGTTTCTCTCCGGTATGTGAGTTAAGCAGGTGAACATTGGGGGTGAGGAATACATAAATGCTTTACCACATATCTTGCATACAAGGGCCTTTCTCCACTTTAATGAGTTTTCAAATGTTTACTACGATCCAGAGTAATGAAAGGTCTTCCCACATTCAGCAATACGTAGCACC